>NW_007533612.1:0-209 GCF_000475195.1 Diaphorina citri
GATTTCTCTGCATCAGTCGGTTTTTTTTCTTTCTCAATTAGTACTAGCTTTGCTATTTTCCATTCGTCAGGAAATCTGCCTTCTTTGGCAAGTTGATTGAACAATGCCAAACAGTAGTCTGGAGCCGTTTTTATGAGGACTTTGGTGACTTCTGGGACTATTCCGTCTGGTCCCGGTGCTTTTTTGTTTTTGATTTCCATGTATGTTTG
>NW_007533613.1:0-209 GCF_000475195.1 Diaphorina citri
TTCCAAACTTGTTCGTGAAAAGTTCGTGTGGCCTAAAATTGACAAAGATTGCAAGCTTTGGGCACAAACATGTATTCCGTGTCAAAAAGTCAAAGTATGGAAACATACGCACAGTGCCGTATCCTCATTCAAGACACCTGAGAAAAGATTTTCTCATATTCATATTGATCTCGTAGGCCCACTACCTTTGTCTCAAGACTGTCGCTATT
>NW_007533614.1:0-209 GCF_000475195.1 Diaphorina citri
GAGGTAAATTCAAATTAGATTTCTGATGTGACCAGTGGCGTATTTGACAAATGATTTGTTGAGTTTTTGGCATTTTTTTGGTCTGAATTGTGTAAACTCTAGCGGTGTAGCCTGATCAGTACCTACTAGTATACTGTATTCGTCTTCAGTTGTGGTTTTCTTTCTCACCTTTTTTGGCCAAATTTCGGGACTCTCGGTTCTGAAGCCAA
>NW_007533615.1:0-209 GCF_000475195.1 Diaphorina citri
GGTTCTCTAGATAACCGCCATTTTGTGTGTTTTGGGGAAAATGAGAGGCACCCTCAGAAAAAGTTGATAACTTTTTTTCTACTTGTCGTAGAAAGAAACGGTTTTCATTTTTGAAATTTGCACAAAATTTCACATCTAGAACAATCATAATAATATGCAAAAAATACAAACTTACCTATTTTTAGGAGTGATTCTCTCCAAAGTTTCAG
>NW_007533616.1:0-209 GCF_000475195.1 Diaphorina citri
TTTGGATTGAAATGGGATTCTTGAGGTTTTCTATGAGTGAGTTTCTTCTATTAAAGGCAAAGGGACTTTTCAGTTTCACCTTAGCTTGGAGGGCGGAGGAGAAACCAGACGATTTCTCACCCAACAGCTATATACCTAAATGAAGCATGTTCTTCTGTTACCAAGTGAAGTTTTTGGACTGTTCCTCCCATTTAGAGTACTGAGACCTG
>NW_007533617.1:0-209 GCF_000475195.1 Diaphorina citri
AAAAAAATATCACGTATTGGGTACCCCTACACTCCACAATCTCCACATCATGTACTTGTGCAGTAATTTCATTAAACTTTGAACGAGCAAGTTGAGCTGGATTCATACAGAAACTTTGTATTGGTTTCAGATAAACTTGCCAGATCCGTGATGGCAACTTTTTCCTGATCTGGTTAGGGGTGGAGGTGAAACGGTCAGAGATAAAGGAT
>NW_007533618.1:0-209 GCF_000475195.1 Diaphorina citri
ACCAATCAAAACAAATTTCCCATTTTTGGTGCTTCCCCTGTTGGCGGAAGAACATGGAAAAGTGAAAAATTGAATATTTCATACATAACTTCGGCGCTGATTATTGAATCGAGTTCAAACTTGTACTAAATTACTACCTTTTTTTAAGGACTGAAAATATACGCCTACAAGGGCTATTTTATATACAGGGTGTCCACCAATGTATGACC
>NW_007533619.1:0-209 GCF_000475195.1 Diaphorina citri
TGACAGCTCGATGCTTCATTGGATTCCAACTGAAATATTTTCTTCCTTTATTAAACCGTTCCCTGACGAATAATGTGCAGTCGATTGATATTCATTATGTAGAGAGAAAAAGCGAGAAAGAGAGAGAAAATAAAAGATGAGTTCAAAAATAGAACAACCTGGCGCTCTGAAGGTGTGGAGAGAAATCTAATGTGTTAATTTTGTACTTT
>NW_007533620.1:0-209 GCF_000475195.1 Diaphorina citri
AAAAACAAGTGTCAATCTAACGTCAACAAATCTTTGAATAGTTAGGATCAAATCGAGCATAGCTGCGCCCCTGGTATAAATAGGAAGGTTAGAGCCCATTACGAGAGAAGTTACTATCACTACAGACTATGGAAGCATAGAGGGGATTGAGAGAGTCATTAGGAGAAATAATAGATAGACGTGCATTACATAAACACGAGGTACAGCAG
>NW_007533621.1:0-209 GCF_000475195.1 Diaphorina citri
GCTTGTAGATTATTCTCTTGTACGAAAAGCTAGTAGGTACAACTGTTTTCGCATCTCGGTGAAAGATTAAAGGGATACATTTACATAGTACGCTTTACATAAGTTTTAATTCTACACATGTGTATAAGACGGGGAAAATCTTTCTGTATAAGACGAGGAAAATCTTGTAGACAACGAAAAAGGGGTTACAAAGTTCAGGTTTACAATTT
>NW_007533622.1:0-209 GCF_000475195.1 Diaphorina citri
CAGGAGGAGCGGGAGCTACAGATGAGGAAGAAGAAACCAATGACAATGATAACGAAGATAGTAATAAGTCGTCTAAAATCAATAAAGAAATCAAAGAAGACAAGTGAGTGTTGAAATCAGTAACCTTTCGGGGGTATTTGAAGAGAAAAATTTGCTGAGCAAAAGAATGTTTTTAAAAGTTTCTTCCCTGTACCGAGTTTGTCCCAAAA
>NW_007533623.1:0-209 GCF_000475195.1 Diaphorina citri
GTCGATGGTGGGATTCGAACCCGGGACCTTCTGCATGGCAAGCAAGCGCGTTACCACTGGACCAACCGTGCCCCGGTTGGTCCGTTAAATCCATCCATCCATCCATCCATAAATCCAAAGTTTAAATCCAGCAAAGTTAAATCCAAGCCAGCCTAGTTAGCTTAGTTGGTAGTGCGTCTGCCTTGTAAGCGCTAGGCCGCGGGTTCGAT
>NW_007533624.1:0-209 GCF_000475195.1 Diaphorina citri
AACAAGAAATAGAAAAGGGACAAATGACACCTCCACTAACAAGAAATAGAAAAGGGACAAATGACATCTCCACTAACACAAAAAATACAAAAGGGGAAAACTGCATCTCCACCAATCTAACAAAGGCAAATATATTTAGGACCTCGGAGAGATGACAATTTGTCAATCCATTTCTTCATTCACAACAATAAATTAACAACCCTATCGTT
>NW_007533625.1:0-209 GCF_000475195.1 Diaphorina citri
ATAGAATTTCATCTTCGTTTTCAAATTTCAATACCCTGTGATGTGGACTACTGGTGACTTCATTGGTTTCATTTCCAATATTTGAATCTAATACAGTTTGTTGGGGCTCAGTTGGTTCTGTGTTATTTATATCTTGCGTCTGCTTGAACACAAGTTTATGTTTTACCGCTTTTGGTTTATCGCTAAGTTGTTTCGAAGGATTAGTGGCA
>NW_007533626.1:0-209 GCF_000475195.1 Diaphorina citri
CAATAAATGGATGGGTGACTTGAACATTATATTGGGAATAAAGGGAGAACGGGCTCTAGTCTTGATTTTAAATCATCACATCAAAGTAAAATCAAATCAAGAACAATAATAAATTGAATATTAAACAAATTATAGGTAGGTACTGATTTTCTCTAATCACGATCGAATAAACTACGGGCTAAAAAATTCCCGGAGGGACGGGCCCAGCT
>NW_007533627.1:0-209 GCF_000475195.1 Diaphorina citri
AACTCTACCTATAGAACTGATGATAGAAGAGAAAATGAGAGTACACACAGTGAAGAATAGAGGAAACAGAGAGAGAAGTTACGAACAAAACGAAAATGAAGAAGAGGAACGAACTACACAGGAAGAAGAGAGAATAATGGAGGAGGAGGAGGAGGAGGAAGAAGAAGACCCAAGAAGAGAGGAAGAAAACATAAGGGAGGAAATGATGG
>NW_007533628.1:0-209 GCF_000475195.1 Diaphorina citri
GGAGCAACCACTGAACCTTGTGGTACTCCGCTGTTCAGCTGCACCATGTTCTCCGAGTGCGTGGCATCTTCTTCTTCTTCTCCTCCATCTCCCGTGCGCGTGCCCCGCTGCATGTCTGAATCGTCTATGACAATATACCTGTCCGTGAAATAGTTCTGCATCATTCTAAGCAGGTAGGGTGATACTTGTCTCATCTCCAGCTCGCGCAG
>NW_007533629.1:0-209 GCF_000475195.1 Diaphorina citri
CTGAACGGGACGCCGGGACACCCCCTGAAATTCGGGACTGTCCCGGCCAATTCGGGACGTTTGGCAAGCCTAGTTCTAAACGAGGTCAGATATAGGTTGATAGGTTCTTAGGGAGGATGAGAGATGAAAGTGGTAGGAAATTGTTGGTACAAGGAGGACAACTACAAACAATGTGCTCAAATTATTTTCAAGGTGAAACAAAAGTAAAC
>NW_007533630.1:0-209 GCF_000475195.1 Diaphorina citri
CATTTATATCTGATACCCTGGTGTAGATTCATATGTTTTGTCAAATTACTTTTGCAGGAAAATTCCTTTGAACACAAACCACATTTATATGTGATGCCTTGGTGTAGTTTCATATGTTCTGTCAAACTTCTTTTGCTGGAAAATTCCTTTGAACACAAATCACATTTATATCTGATACCCTGGTGTAGATTCATATGTTTTGTCAAATT
>NW_007533631.1:0-209 GCF_000475195.1 Diaphorina citri
TTACCGCACAGCACACACACAGACCAAGTATAGAATGACGTAGGCACTTACCTGTAACAAAGAAACAGAAATACACACTTGATTATCTTACTTGCATACAAATAGATTAACATACTAAGGAAATATTAATGAGTACCTATAGTTCATCCAGATCAATGTGACAGCAATGAGTCATCAACCCAAAATGAAGGAACCAATCAGATTGCAGG
>NW_007533632.1:0-209 GCF_000475195.1 Diaphorina citri
ACACTTCTGAAACCACAAGGCAGGTCCAATCTTCCAATACAGACTTTTTTCTGAGGATGGAATATTGTGTGACTTACTTGATTGAGAATTTTGCTAATAGAGCCAAAACAGGTCCCGGAACGGGATAAGGGCAAAGGTCACGCAATTTCTCGTAGGAGAAGTTTTCCCGTTTTCTGACCTACTGTTTGGTTGTTAGTACTATGTCGTTG
>NW_007533633.1:0-209 GCF_000475195.1 Diaphorina citri
TAGGGGGAATTTTTTTCAAAGGTATTGCGGTCCGCGCAGCGGAAATGATGGAAGAATTCATTTGGTCAATAATGGAATTAATGTCAAACTCGGGAGAAAAGGGTTGAGGTATTTCAAATTCAAAGGAGATGTGGGACTGGTAAAGTTCCCAGTTGGCTTTCTCGTAATTCCAAATTTGTAAATTTTCATCAGGGGGTGGGGGGTTATGA
>NW_007533634.1:0-209 GCF_000475195.1 Diaphorina citri
TCAAATCAACAAAGTTTTCGCCTTCATCCAAGAAACCCAAATCAAAGGATTTTAGCCTTAAACTGACACACAGTATTCATATCATTGCTATGTACCTATTTATTTCCTATTGCTTGTTACCTATTTATTTATCTTTTCTTAGGCCAAAATATGTGATGGGAGAAACGTAATGAATAACAATAATAAATTAATCTTAGTACTATTTCTCT
>NW_007533635.1:0-209 GCF_000475195.1 Diaphorina citri
AATAACACAAGCGTATGCTTTCTCACTGGCATCTGAAAATCCAACCAAAGTTACCGGTACGTTATTATTGAGTACACCTAAATGACGAGGTATGCTAAGCAGAGACAAACTTTGCAGTTCAAGTCGAAACCCATTCCAAGTTTTAACAATATGATGGGGAGGAATGTCATCCCAACCAATGTTTTGACTCCATAATTGCTGTAACAAAA
>NW_007533636.1:0-209 GCF_000475195.1 Diaphorina citri
AATAGCGGACCTGCTTCAGAAGGTCAAGGATTAGCGCATCCTTCTTTGCCAAATCACTCATTGCAAGGACCTGATTGTCGTTTATCCACTTCAAAACGCCTTTGAATATGTTGATTTCTTTGTCATGAAAGGATGAAGATTTGAGGAGGTCTAGTAAGATGTCGTATTGAATATTGACAAATGTCTCATGTTCTAGAATGTATTTGGCA
>NW_007533637.1:0-209 GCF_000475195.1 Diaphorina citri
CATCACAAGATGAGAGATATCCATCAAGCAGTTGGGTAATGTGGTCCTTCAGGGCCGAATTTGGAACCTAAAAGCCAAGTTTTAATTTTGAATTGAAAATATTTTGTCCTTCAGGGCCGGATTTGGAGTGGGGAATGAGATAATTAGGACCTCAAAGCTTCGAATTGAAAACATTTGGTCTTTCAGGGCAGGAGTGGGGAATTAGATAA
>NW_007533638.1:0-209 GCF_000475195.1 Diaphorina citri
TCTACGAATATGTTTGTGCTTAGATCAGCTTCGGAACATGAAGTAACGTCCTCCCAAGTCTCTTTGCTTAGGTCTATGTATAATTTATTAAAATTGATCTCTGTGACCGAATAAATGTTGCTATTTTGTGGAGATTTTTCGCCTTTGAGTCTAAACTTAAAAAGCACCGCATCATGATCTGAAACATTACTTTTTAGTACAAATGATTT
>NW_007533639.1:0-209 GCF_000475195.1 Diaphorina citri
TAATTAAGACGGTAACTGGTAACTTAGACGCCGAGGATGGCGATCGCCTCAATAAAATCATTGAAAGTTTAAGCCAAAAAGGAACCAAACTACAGACCCAGGTTGACCTACAGTACAGTTTGAATCAACAAGCAATACAAAAATTTGAAGATAGGATTAGAAACATTGAACACAATGAATATACACTTAGGGCTAAGATCAATCATTTG
>NW_007533640.1:0-209 GCF_000475195.1 Diaphorina citri
TGCACTTAGTTACCTAAGTACCTATCGGAAATATGCATATACAGTTACCCAAGTACTTGCCTGTCTGAAATATGCATTATTTTGATATATGGTGATACTCGCCAAGAACATGATTCTCGTTTGTTAAATGCATTAAATATTGCTAATAAATTAGGCTTGAGATTTAACAAAGAGAAATGTAAAGTAGGCCTTACAGAAATAAAATTTCT
>NW_007533641.1:0-209 GCF_000475195.1 Diaphorina citri
GAATACTCGTATATTAGACTGATATGAAATGAAAGTACAACACCTTGTTGAATTAAAAGCACATGCTTTCAATCATTTTTGTACAAGTACCTACTACCAGACTCTGATGCATTTCAATTGGAATACAAAAGGAGAAGCAAATGCATCAGTTATTTTTTGTTTGCAACATTTTGTACAAGGATTTTTCCCTACAAAATTTTACGTGGATT
>NW_007533642.1:0-209 GCF_000475195.1 Diaphorina citri
TGTGGAAAATAATAAAAAATACGGTCGCGCTGCGCGCTCCCTATTAGCTGCATAGTTATCAAACTAAAAACTAAAAACCTAAACGAAACTCAAAATGTTGGTCGAGAGCGGAACTTTTCTCTCCCGCAGTATCTGCACTCTGTGTATTTCTTATGGAGATTTTAGCGATCAAAAATTGATCATATCTCAGGATCAGTTTAGATTTTCGC
>NW_007533643.1:0-209 GCF_000475195.1 Diaphorina citri
AGGTTCAAATCTATTTGAAGACATCTAAGATACATATTTAACTCCAAAGATGGATACAGAACATACAAAAATTGCTTTCTTTAAGTTTGCTTTGAGGCCTTTTCGGTCTTCTAAACTCAGTTAGAAATCCTTGACATGAGTTCGATTAGGTTCAAATCTATTTTAAGATCACCTTTAACTCCAAAGATGGATACAGAACATACAGACTG
>NW_007533644.1:0-209 GCF_000475195.1 Diaphorina citri
TTTGTTCATGTATTTCTGTTTTGGTTTTCACAGGAATTTCCGTGGATCCTGCTTCACCCACAGGGATTGCTGCTGCATTCAGTAAACCGACTGCTGAAGCATTGAGACTGTCCAATAACTCTATCTTCTACGAGTATGCTACACGAGAGCTGATGAGGTCACTCAAGTAAGAACAAGTCACTTAAGTAAGAAGTCCCTTAGATAAGGCT
>NW_007533645.1:0-209 GCF_000475195.1 Diaphorina citri
CCAAAAGTATCAACAAATCCTTTCGACTAAGCTCCTTCCAGTTATGAAACTCGGGGGACCGAACTTTTGTGTTTTTTTTTTCATTTTTCTTTCCTCCTTTGTCTCCCAATTTTCGCTTCCTCTTCCTCTTTGCTTGTTCTTTGTCTCCCAATGTTGTCATAATTTTCATGCCACATGTACCAAATGTTTTGACTTTATCAAGTTTTTGT
>NW_007533646.1:0-209 GCF_000475195.1 Diaphorina citri
TCCCAGTTAATCCTTTCTCGTTCTTCTTCCTCTGCTTTCTTTTTACCTCGTCTTCTCCTCCGTCTTTTTCTTCTTCCCTTTATTCCGTGAAAAGGAATGCGAGATGAAAAGGAAGTGTGGTCTGGTCTGATGCCAAAATTAATGGAAATTGTGGACTGTGGAACGCGGAGATGGGAAGAAAGAATTGGGAGGAGGGAAAGGAGAGAATA
>NW_007533647.1:0-209 GCF_000475195.1 Diaphorina citri
CTACCTGATAGTGAATAGCTGGCCTAACGAGACTGGTCAAACTTTGAATTACAAATAACGCCAATAAGGGCTTACAACATGATACGGCTGAGATATGGATCAGTAATGACGATTCATCTTACCTTCGCTTGGGCAGAATATTGTTCCTCTGCTGTTGTTGTTTGCTGGCTATGTTGTTGATGTCTTGTTGACTTCGCTCCATGCTGGCC
>NW_007533648.1:0-209 GCF_000475195.1 Diaphorina citri
GCCAAGGTTTTGGACTTACTAGCTCCTAATCCCCTAATCTATTATTGATCTAAATCTTACTTATGATCCGTTCCTGCACACTGTATCTCTGTCAATTATAATGTACGAGCACAACTACGGTCAGATGTAGAAGAGTTTCCTGGAGAATATTTGATCATTTTCCTTGATCATCCGTGAACCAAAGTTATTTCGTAACAGAAAAAGAGTCA
>NW_007533649.1:0-209 GCF_000475195.1 Diaphorina citri
TAATACCTACTTATTTACACCACGTTTCAATGATTTTATTACAGCTGAACTTGGCATTCGTTCAAAACGAAACACAACTTTGAAAGTAATTATACGAAGTTTTATCTCGTTTTTATCAGCAATCAAAATACAATGCTAAGTATACTCATTTTTAACGATGTGCTAATGCGATTTGAAACTACTCATCTGCTTATGTTAGCAGGTGATAG
>NW_007533650.1:0-209 GCF_000475195.1 Diaphorina citri
TGACATCCGGATGCATTCAGGGGGGACATTTGTCAGGTATTTTGTTTCTATGTTTTATAAATGACATAATTTCTATATAGTATATCTGAAGTACTCGGATGGCTATTCGCGGATGATTTCAAGATAGCAATGAGTAGTAGTAGTAGTAGTAGTAGTAGTAGTAGTAGTAGTAGTAGTAGTAGTAGTAGTAGTAGTAGTAGTAGTAGTAG
>NW_007533651.1:0-209 GCF_000475195.1 Diaphorina citri
TTTTTTTTTATTTGTATTTATTAAAGTGTGCTAACATTGAATTAGAATGTTATATACACTAGTGGACTTTGGGTACCTATGTATACATAATTAGAGTTTCAAATTTGCCTTCTTGATGAAATCAAGAACAGAAGATTCATCAATGGTTAAACAAGAATAGAGGTCATTGGGGGATCTAACATTTAGGTACTTCTTACAGTCTTTGAGTA
>NW_007533652.1:0-209 GCF_000475195.1 Diaphorina citri
TTGACCTGGAATGCGTTCCAGCTGTCTGGTGAAATGGAAGTAACTGGGTAGCTTGTGTGACCCTTGATACCAGTTCAGGATGCTTTAAGTAGAGGAAATGTGTGTGCTCTTCATTTCATCTTCAAATAGTCATATATATACAGGGTGGTTCGTGATTTGCGAACCACGCTTATATCTCAGAAACGGCTGGGAATTAAGGAATGAAATAA
>NW_007533653.1:0-209 GCF_000475195.1 Diaphorina citri
ACATCCACTGAAAAGTGTCCACGGAAAACTTGGAGCCCAACATGGTAACGCGAGTGATGCACGAATCAGACTGACTCTTGACTCACTGTGTATCGTGCGACCTGTGATGTGAGAGTTGGGAACTGATTGTGCTGGTTCTCTCTTGATTAGCGCCCTGTACGTGCTTCCTCGAGTAACTTTGTCGTAGTCGGGCTAAGTCGGAACTTACA
>NW_007533654.1:0-209 GCF_000475195.1 Diaphorina citri
GTAGATGGTAGCCTAGGACCTAGCGCCTAGCGGTATAGCAAGTTCACCTATGGGATGCTACGTGAACTTGATTACATACCTCTGACTTGAGCGCGGTATACTGCAACTTCAGTAATAATAATACTGCTAGAATGTACTACAGTCTCTCTCTATCCTATATTGAGCTAATCGGAGCCTGTTTCCGGCTCTCTCTCTCTCTCTCTCTCTCT
>NW_007533655.1:0-209 GCF_000475195.1 Diaphorina citri
TGAAAGAAGTCATCAGTTTGTCTTCAAATACTTTGAAATCGCGGGAACCCTTGTGCCAACTGACTTCTTTCATGTATTATACAATAAAGTTTAACATTAAGTAGGTACCAATCCAGAACTAGATACACAACAAACAAAAGTTCATCTCTGATGAAAATATCAACTTTATTAGATTCTGTAGGTAGTAGGGATCTATGTAAAGGTTATTT
>NW_007533656.1:0-209 GCF_000475195.1 Diaphorina citri
ACAGTACCCCCTGTAATGCCTCGTATGATCGTAAAATTGGTAACACTAATTCCGGCCACACACGTTAAGACCGTCTGATAAACCTAGGTCTGTCTGTCACACGGTCTGAGCCTGAGTGGTGGGCAATTGGGCATAACACGTAAGTTCAATGGCCTGGCAAAGTAGAAATATATCCTCACTTAAAGATTTCGACCACGATTGTCCGTGAT
>NW_007533657.1:0-209 GCF_000475195.1 Diaphorina citri
GGAATTTTTCAAATATGCAGTGCGATTCATTTTTCAAAGACCTCCATTTGCTTTCAATTTATCTTTCCAAGATTCTTAGGTACTTTGCGCGAAAGCCTAGACAGCAGACAGGCTAAACTTCGTCCTACAAACGCGAGGAAGCATTGTAACAAGAACTTTGGATAATTACAAACGAAAACAAGACAAAGCATTAGAAAGAAGTTACTATT
>NW_007533658.1:0-209 GCF_000475195.1 Diaphorina citri
GTCTCAAACTTTTGACTTCCGTCTCGTGCACCTTTGTGGACTGTTTGATGAAGAATTCGATCTCCTTACCGTTTATAGATGCATCAATATCCAAAATTACAACTTGTGACTGTGACCTTCCAGCTATTTTGATGTCTATTCCTTTAACTCTCGACTCTATCTCTTTTTGCAGTGTTGCCGCCTCACCTTTACCAGTAACCAGAACAACC
>NW_007533659.1:0-209 GCF_000475195.1 Diaphorina citri
GAAAACTCATCTACTTACCACCTTTACTTGCTTAAGTTCCTCTCTTTGCCTTCGTTTTGTTTCAATTAAATAAAGTTTTCTTTTGTAAAACAAACAAGCGAAGCAAACAAAAAGGAGACAAAAATAGCACCGGGAAGACATATTATTGTTATTTTTCTCTCCAGCAACTACTTTGCTCTACTTTGTTTGTAAGTATATTTTTCTTCCTC
>NW_007533660.1:0-209 GCF_000475195.1 Diaphorina citri
CGTGTGTAAGCGCGACACGGGCGGCAAAAACATCCTCAGCCAGAACTGGGCGACGTATCTGAAGGCGCGCCTCAACTGCAGCATCCCTGGAGAGTTTCCGTTCTACTTCAATGAAATCCGTGAGTTTTAAGTTTTTATTACTTTCCTTATCCTATAGGAAGGAAAGTAATGTAATCGGGTCAAATTTTCGATGGTCAGATTTTAGTGCC
>NW_007533661.1:0-209 GCF_000475195.1 Diaphorina citri
TCTCTCTCGTCATTCTCCTGCTCTCTATTTTCACACTCACATGAGCTGACAAAGTAAGGGCACTGTGCCAACATTGTCAGGGCGAAAAAAAATATGACTCAACAGAAAATAGTGGCTTTTTTTCGAGCGGAGTTTAAAAAATCTGGTGTGAACATCACACGACTTTCCTTATCCTATTGAATGATGCTTATTTGAGTGTTCTTTTACCC
>NW_007533662.1:0-209 GCF_000475195.1 Diaphorina citri
GCCTGAGTGGGGTCAGGAAAATCTAGCAACATGTGATTACTTGGATGGATCGCCAATGTAGTTTTTCGTCTATTTAGAAAAGTGATTTGCGCACATCCACCAAAAATAGTGGAGATGCCTGTAGTAGCACCGTGATTAAGGAGCGCGGTAGCGCTCCGCCCCGCCAAGTCAAGAAAGTTTGACCGCGCTACTAGAGATATTATACGCGA
>NW_007533663.1:0-209 GCF_000475195.1 Diaphorina citri
GCTGAGACCATCAACCATCGCAGATGTAGGGTTCAGTATAAGTACATAGGACAACAGGCCTGCCATTACATCTAGAATTACAATCGGTTTATATCGGGTGTAGTCGGTAATACTCGGGTGTAATCGGTAAAACTCGGGTTTAATCGGTATTCTACTAACCCACATCACAGGCATGGACGGCTGGTTCAGGATGAGTACATAGGACAGCA
>NW_007533664.1:0-209 GCF_000475195.1 Diaphorina citri
CTAGAAAAATGCAAACAAGCTCAAATGAAACCATGGGAAATGTTTGAGAAAAATTTCTCGAGCAATACAATTAAATTACCAATATTGGAGAACCACTTCAAAACTCTACTTTTCAATGATTTATTAATTACAGATGAACCGGAAGATACCAACCTGGATACATCGGACAATGCTTGGTACAATGAAGAAATCACTCTAGTTGAGATTCA
>NW_007533665.1:0-209 GCF_000475195.1 Diaphorina citri
GAAAGCCAACCATTCCGAGAACAGACCTTACCTGTTTAGGATAAAATTCGGCCCGGGAGGGAATCGAACCCATGACTTGGTCTTCAAGTCGGGCTTGCTACCTTCCAAGGTAACTAGGCTGGGCAAGCCATGAATTTTTGTTGTCAAAATGACTTCACAAGTTCACATACGAACGTACGTTTGTCCCTACCAGTTGTTTTACCAATTTA
>NW_007533666.1:0-209 GCF_000475195.1 Diaphorina citri
TTTGCTGTCAGCAGAATTTAGTGCTTTGCTCAGTATAGTGGAATTGGACTTGGGATTTTGCTGAATACAATGTTGACTATTGATGATTTTGCATATTGGATAATATCAAGACCTCGGTGGTGTAGTGGTCAAGGTGCTCGCCTGGTAAACAGGAGAACGTGGGTTCGATCCCATCCAAAGTGCTCATTCATTGCACCATTGCAGTGTTT
>NW_007533667.1:0-209 GCF_000475195.1 Diaphorina citri
AGAATATAGAGAGATGGAGGAGAAGTGAGGTCAGGATAAAAGGGGGAGAAGGGGAAGGAGAAAGGAGAGAGGGGTAAAAACTAAAGCATTCCTGACCCATCTTATTATTAAGCATTTTAGCACATTTTCTTGCTCCCCTCTTTATCTCTTTCTGAATCGCGTTATCTTGTTCTAACTTTCCGAGTTAGTTTGATATTATTAGGAGTTGT
>NW_007533668.1:0-209 GCF_000475195.1 Diaphorina citri
TGGCTGGCTTTCTTCTATGTTAAAACCAAGGTTGAGCACCGCTATTTTCAAACATTCAGAAAAGCTATTAAAGTTATACATTACCTTGGGAACAAGGAATTAGGAGGGGTAGTAATTACTTCCCTAAATATCTTCCTCTTGTCTCTCCTACAACTTTCTATCTCCTCCTCCTACTCTCTCTGTGTCTCACACTTCTTTCCTCTCCTTCT
>NW_007533669.1:0-209 GCF_000475195.1 Diaphorina citri
AAAAAAAAGTCAAATGCGTACATTTACCCACTGCGAACCTTTGCCCCACCCTACCCTATTAGAGCGTTACCTTTTTCGAAACGAACTCGAATAACATGTGAATATTGGGAGAAGGAAATATGGAAGTGGGGAAAAATAAACAAAACTTATTAACTTGGAGTGAAAAACAAGAGAAAATGGAGAAAGAGAAGAGAAAGATGAAAGGAGTA
>NW_007533670.1:0-209 GCF_000475195.1 Diaphorina citri
CTGTTCAAATGACTCGTAAAATGGACGAATTTCTCTCTTTTCTAGTCCGTGTGGCCTGTCAAACCACTTTCTTTAAAACTTTATTTTATAGACTTTTTTACTTTCCTTATCCTATAGGAAGGAAAGTAATATATTCGGGTCAAATTTTCGATGGTCAGATTTTAGTGCCAAAACACGTTTTGAGGTCCCTAGAGCCTAAATCCAAAGTT
>NW_007533671.1:0-209 GCF_000475195.1 Diaphorina citri
GAGGACCGGGGTTTGAGGCGAAAACCGGCAGGTGTCTCCTTTCAATCGCCCACCAGGGGAAAATACTTGAAAAAAAAAAGAAGTAATTCTGAGAACTCTTGGACCTTTAAAGGCAAAGGAAGTGCTTGAAAGAAATGGGTCCTCACCGAGGGGCAGGATTCGCCAGGATGGCCGTCAGACTCGCCCTGTAGGCGACCACCACAAGTACA
>NW_007533672.1:0-209 GCF_000475195.1 Diaphorina citri
GGGAGAGAGGGGGATTTGAATATTAACAGAGACATGGTTAGGGTCTAGCTGGGGGAACGCTAAAAAGGGAAATGACCACTTTAGTCTGGCTGGGGGACAATACAAGAAATCATAAAGACAGAGTTCAGTATTGGGGACTAAATTTCAATGTGAATCATTAGTGGGACCCATTTGAAGCAATATAAAGCTTATGAAAATCATCGGAGCAA
>NW_007533673.1:0-209 GCF_000475195.1 Diaphorina citri
TAGATGGGAAGGAAGGACGTGGTATAATGTAATAGAGGATAGGATATTGTTTTTCCATAGCAAAGGAATGGAACATTATTGAATTGAACAATAGCACATGTGTGTTTGTATAGACACAACGTGGCTCGTGTTTAGGGTTGCCAACTTTTTTTTCGGCATATACGGAACAAACTAGCAAAATGGTGAAAAAATACGGATTTCCCGATTTT
>NW_007533674.1:0-209 GCF_000475195.1 Diaphorina citri
TCAAGTGAAGACTTATTCTCTTCTTATTTTTAGTATTAATTAGTACTTGACATGGTATCCCGTTTTCAAAGTTTATTCTCTATAATGTCAGGATCATATAAATATTGTGTTGTACTTGAATGTACTAGTACCTACCTACTACAGTGGCTACCCCTGATAAACTTTTTATTCATGTGCCCAAAGATGTAAAATAGAGAAAGTTATGGATA
>NW_007533675.1:0-209 GCF_000475195.1 Diaphorina citri
CATCTTGAAATCTGTGGAATTCGCCTTTTCAAATCACATAACCTTCCCCATACCACACTTTGTTGCATCTCATCCTGGACCCCGTCCCATAACCATTTTTCTCTGGGTCACTGATTTTGACAACTTCTTATGCGGGCATCAACTTTCATAGAATTTTACATCATGCTCTCTTCTTGCAGCACAATTAATTTAATTCTAGAAAAAGAGTA
>NW_007533676.1:0-209 GCF_000475195.1 Diaphorina citri
CGAAATGTTTCGTGTAATATACACACTGGCGTGCTCAGGCCGGAACTTGGCCTGGCGCACTGCCGTGCGCCTAGATATGGAGATATCAACAGAGTACCCACACTCTATTATTATCATACTAATGTAGATCGTAGATCCAAGTATTTAAATATAGAAATATCAACAGAGTACCCACACTCTATTATTATCATACTAATGTAGATCATAGA
>NW_007533677.1:0-209 GCF_000475195.1 Diaphorina citri
AAGCAGGAGCAATTAGTTCCATGGCAGAGAGGTCTGCAGGACGCCCCTACGGTAATAAATCACACTAGGAATCTACCCATGTGTATGTGTGTGTTATGCTGACATGGACATACGACATAACCCGACCAGTAGCGTAGACATACATTTTAAAAAATGGCCCGGAACTCAAGCAGAATTTATTTTATTTACACCCTAAGGAGCAGGGCCAT
>NW_007533678.1:0-209 GCF_000475195.1 Diaphorina citri
TAATGATGCTTATTTGAGTATTATTTTACCCTAACTTTTACCATATCTCTAACCGTTTAGTCGGTATAGCTGAAAAGCACCAAAAAACGGTCGAAATCTGTCCAAAGCGGTCAAAATACCGCCAAGCGCACCAACCATCTCAACCAAACGTTTTTTGTTGCATCCTTGTCACATTTGTGAACTATACATACCAAATTTCAAGTCTCTAG
>NW_007533679.1:0-209 GCF_000475195.1 Diaphorina citri
AAATAAAATACCTACCATTAAAAAAGTTCAACAATCATCGAATGCTAAAGAAAATCGATTTGCCTCTAAAGATCCAAAACTTTTGCACCATTTGGTGAAGTGCGAAAATCACAGCCACATTCACCAAAGCAAACACTCACACTTGAATCAAAGCTCTTGAAGACTTGGAATTAATTTCGACAATGTCTACATCAAGTATTTGTACATGC
>NW_007533680.1:0-209 GCF_000475195.1 Diaphorina citri
TACAAAATGGGTATTCACTTACATCTGATGACATAATGATTTTGGAACAATTAAGAAATACCGAAATAATTAGGTTGCATATCCAGACCCAGATAAAACAATGTTGTCAACATCAACAACCTAATATTGACTAGTACCGGCATGAAACATCAATAGATAGATACAAAGTTGAGAAAATGCAATTTCCTATTCTACAGCCTAGTCTAAAC
>NW_007533681.1:0-209 GCF_000475195.1 Diaphorina citri
GAAAAACTTGCCCCTAGTGGAAATCAACCTTTTACAACTTGGCGCGCCAAGAATAGACATAGAGTCAGGAGTTCTCAGGACAGAAGTGCCGAGATGTAAGACAAATATGCCGAAATGGGGCCTCCAGCCTACAGCCCCCTGACGAAAACTGAACACAGTCTCCAGAACATCTGCTTGTCTGCCCCACCTTGGAAGAATCCTCCACCTAT
>NW_007533682.1:0-209 GCF_000475195.1 Diaphorina citri
GAAGACCACTATAGCTCCTCTTGTTCAGTGAAGAAACATGTCCGATTTGATGATCATATCTCTAGAAAGTTGTTCTCGTAAGTATAGAACACTCAGGTTAAGCAACGTTTAGCTTGGTGAATATCTAGACAGAGAGGTCTTTATGAAGACCACTATAGCTCCTCTTGTTCAGTGAAGAAACATGTCCGATTTGATGATCATATCTCTAG
>NW_007533683.1:0-209 GCF_000475195.1 Diaphorina citri
GATATTATTGTGTTTGGTAAAAACCAAGATGAGCATGATAAAGCTTTGCATAGTACTTTGCAAAGATTACAAGAACATGGGCTTACATTGAATTCAAATAAATGCAAATTCAACTTGAAAGAGGTTAAGTTTTATGGCTATTTGTTTTCCAAAGACGGAATCAAGCCAGATCCAGCCAAGGTAGATGGTTTTTGTAAATTAGATACTCC
>NW_007533684.1:0-209 GCF_000475195.1 Diaphorina citri
AAATCGTCACATCCACCAATAACAAATTGTAAAATCGTCACATCCACCAATAACAAATTGTAAAATCGTCACATCCACTAATAACAAATTGTAAAATCGTCACATCCACAAATAGCAAATGGTAAAATCGCCACATCCACCAATAACAAATTGTAAAATCGTCACATCCACCAATAACAAATTGTAAAATCGTCACATCCACCAATAAC
>NW_007533685.1:0-209 GCF_000475195.1 Diaphorina citri
CAACTTAATTAAAAAGTTTCGACTTTTATATTTTCTGTGCTCGTATGATGTTTAACCTTTGCTCATAAACAGGCAAAAGCTTAAAAGGGTATATGCTGACCTAATGTGAACTC
This sequence comes from Diaphorina citri, assembly GCF_000475195.1. Lineage (NCBI taxonomy): Eukaryota > Metazoa > Arthropoda > Insecta > Hemiptera > Psyllidae > Diaphorina > Diaphorina citri. The sequence continues at coordinate 114 of NW_007533685.1, forward strand.
GGGGGATGCCTTTGAACTTTTCACTACCTCGTGAAACTTTTTCACCTTTTTTGACGTTAAAAATGGAGACTGAGTCAGTTAACTCGTTAGATATTG
>NW_007533686.1:0-209 GCF_000475195.1 Diaphorina citri
ACCGAACGTATTAGATTGGTTTAATAATTCAATTTGAACTTGACTATTGGGACGATACCAAAGACTTGATTTACTTCTGTTAACCCTGCTTAGAGTCCATGGCTTTTCTCTCAGTGTTCCATTTTGTTCTGAAAAAAAAAGCAAAACAATGAAGAACCGCCTTTGGGTTCCCCAGTGATATTTTGGAGCTAGAAAGATACCATAGATCC
>NW_007533687.1:0-209 GCF_000475195.1 Diaphorina citri
TAAAACACAAAAGGCTTTATAAGTAGAAAGTTAAGAACTTTCCTAGGTACGTTGTGATTTGTGAGGATCGTCCTTCAGAAGTATATGTATATTTCTTGAAATTTATTACAACTTATATTATGCTAATGTATTTAGTTGTAGATTAACCAGCTACCATGGTCAAAGTGATCATATGACCGTCTTGTCTTCTCAATGGAGTTGACATCCCC
>NW_007533688.1:0-209 GCF_000475195.1 Diaphorina citri
TAACCTACTCGTATACTTATCAAGTACTCGTGTACTTATCAAGTATACCTACAAACTTGAGTTTAATTGGTGTCATTTTCCAAAGTTATACCTAACAACCAAATAGATCGGTAGGTATGGAATATTGTAGGTTTTTTTTCTAATTGCTAATACGTACTAGGTACGTAGGTAGATCTAGTCAAAATACTCCTACATGTTTGTAGGTATTT
>NW_007533689.1:0-209 GCF_000475195.1 Diaphorina citri
TTGGACACTTGGCAAAGTGTTGTAAATCTCGTAATGATACCAGTGTACATGAGGTGGATAATTTATCAGACCATGAGCGGAGTGACACTGAAGAGATTAATTGCATTAATTCTCATGATTATGTCAAAATAAGGTCCACTGATAAAATGTTTGTATCTCTCCTTGTAGATGGCGTTCCGTTGGAGATGGAACTTGACACCGGAGCGGCC
>NW_007533690.1:0-209 GCF_000475195.1 Diaphorina citri
TGCCTGTAGATTGTTCTCTATGTCAATATCTCCCTGCTGGATGACTATTATAGGGATTCAAATACCTCCATGTACTCCTTAGTCCATCTGGTCTGCGCTGCGACTAGAAACTTGGGTTCCCCTAGCAAGCTAGCACAAACTTACAACTAAATAGGAACTTATTTCAAATCTGCATGAATAGGAAAGAAAATTTAATTATGCTAATGTCA
>NW_007533691.1:0-209 GCF_000475195.1 Diaphorina citri
CCAACATGCTGAAGTTGACGACACAAAACTTCGGAGAAAACCCTCTGGCAGCAAAACCACACAGTCAGAAATAAGCTTTTGGAAAATATGAAATTTTAACTGAATTAACTGAGCGTGCATATGAAAAGATAATGGAAAATTTTCGAAATTACCTTTCTTCTTTCCCGGTATTGCATATTCCGTAGTGACTTGGATTGTCTCGTACACAT
>NW_007533692.1:0-209 GCF_000475195.1 Diaphorina citri
TTATTCGTTGCCAACACAAAGCAAACAAAAAAAAGTTGCTATTAATTTATTACAGTCGAACTGAGCACCCTGTATACAGAAGAACACTTGAACAATAGGGAACAGCTTAGCAACAACATGTAATAAACGGCGCTTGGTAATAATATTGTACGTGGTACATACAGGGTGTTCCAGATACAAGAGATCTAGCGAAGAGAAAGAAGGAAGGA
>NW_007533693.1:0-209 GCF_000475195.1 Diaphorina citri
GCCATCAAAAATTTTGTCAAAAGAGAACGAATGTGCCATCAAATTCATCGGGTCAGATTAAAAGAAAGAGGAATGAATGCTGATGAGGACGTTTTGTTTTTTGGTCCTTCGAGCCGGATTGAAAGAAAGAGGAATCCTGATGAGGACGTTTTGTTTTTTGGTCCTTTTAGGTAGGTTGTGAGGGAAAACAGCTAGGGAAAAACGGTAAG
>NW_007533694.1:0-209 GCF_000475195.1 Diaphorina citri
AGTTGTAAACCTCTGTCCTGTGAGCAACCGTAAACTAGCAACATGTTTCTTTGAGCTACGAAAACCTTGTGATTCGTTCACAAGACTTTTCTATCAACCGAAATGGTATCCAAGCTTGAAACTTGTTTGGTTTCTTCGTCCCAGGTGGAGGTGCTATCGAGATGGAGTTGAGTAAAGCACTGCGAGATTACTCCCGATCTATTGCCGGC
>NW_007533695.1:0-209 GCF_000475195.1 Diaphorina citri
TATCAGGTGATAGTAAGCAGTTTCACAGGTGATGGTGGGCAGTATTTTGATATGTAAGCAAATAGTAAGGTATGGATAGTAGGAAGTATTTTGATTTATATGAACGTCCCCTGAAATAGGGATCAGAAAACTCTAAGTTTTAGGTGCATGATTGATACCTATATTGGTAAGAGTAAGTACGTACATAGATCTTTCATGAGGCTCCCCCG
>NW_007533696.1:0-209 GCF_000475195.1 Diaphorina citri
TTCTCCTCATCCCATCCCTGAGCGAGTGTGACTGTGATGCTGTAAGCGCCCTTGAGTGTGACTGTGATGTACTGCTTGTGCCTGTGAGTGTGACTGTGGTGTGATGTTTGTGCCCGTGAGTGTGCCTGATTTGTTGATTGCGTCCGTATGTCTGTGCGTATGTAAAGTGATGGGTATGAGATCACCTATATCTCTACCATGTGCTGCTC
>NW_007533697.1:0-209 GCF_000475195.1 Diaphorina citri
TCTCCTAGACTATACCAGACTACCAGTCCTTACCTTCATTCGGAAGAAGGTTATACTGGTGAGCAGATCCACGGTAGACTTGAGATCCATCAGTTTCTCATGCGAGGAGGCCGGGAAGTTGTTACGGTACATGGACAGGTCGATACGAAGTGAATTGTGCAGCTGGTCCAGAAGCTTGACGAATTTCTCTTTCTGAAATAGAATAGAAT
>NW_007533698.1:0-209 GCF_000475195.1 Diaphorina citri
ACATTTATTTCGATCGAGAAGAATAATATGATCTCCACATACCAAACATCCCTGCTCAAAGTTCCACTTTATGTAAATGTAGGTACCTGCCTATGTAGGTACCTATCTACCTACCTATGTAGGTACCTACTTATATAATAATAATAGTGCTTATTTATACTGCTCGCATAGGACTGATAAGTCCCTTTACTCCAGCAGTAGGCTACTAC
>NW_007533699.1:0-209 GCF_000475195.1 Diaphorina citri
GAAAATGTTGGAAGGACAGGAGGAATGGAACAAGATAAATCGAATGATAACGGAAATCTTGAAGATCAAAGAGAAAGACGGGAGGAGGCCCTATAACATAACATCGTCATAGTGAGCCGACATTAGGGCCTTGAAGTAATGTCCAATATATCTGGTTCCAGGGCCCTAATGGGAAGAGGGAGAGGTTGGGTTTTAGTGGGTCTGGATGT
>NW_007533700.1:0-209 GCF_000475195.1 Diaphorina citri
CAGAACTCAAGATAGAAGATGGGATCATCTTTAGATCCAATCAAGTCTGTAATCTTCAATTTTGCAGAGCCCAAGATAAGCTCATTCAGCCCAAGACAAGCTCATTCAGAAAGTCAGACATTGTCCTTAACTATCTGCAGAAAAGAACGTTGTACTTACAAGAAAATATTTTGTAAACTACACCATCATCTCTTTTCAGTTTACAGTAC
>NW_007533701.1:0-209 GCF_000475195.1 Diaphorina citri
ATGGCATCTTTCTCTTTCATTTCTGAAACGTGTGCATGAGAACAGCGTGTGCTCTGGACTGTCGGTCTGTTGGCAGTAATTGCACTTGTCGTCACGTTTCTTTCTGATCCGTTTCAGAAACGTGCCAAAGCTACCGTGTCCTGTCAGAGCCTGCGCTGTTCTGTATGTCAAGTCTCCGTGTTGTCGGAGGACCCACGGTTTGATGTAGG
>NW_007533702.1:0-209 GCF_000475195.1 Diaphorina citri
AGTGAAGGATATTCTCAGTCATCAGGTAAAAGTGAAGGATATTCTCAGTCATCAGGTAAAAGTGAAGGATATTCTCAGCCATCAGGTAAAAGTGAAGGATATTCTCAGTCATCAGGTAAAAGTGAAAGATGTTCTCAGTCATCAGGTAAAAGTGAAAGATATTCTCAGTCATCAGGTAAAAGTGAAGGATATTCTCAGTCATCAGGTAA
>NW_007533703.1:0-209 GCF_000475195.1 Diaphorina citri
TATCGATATATTTCCCCCGATATATCGATATCGATATATTTGAGGGGCCGATATATCGATATATCGATTTATCGATATTTTTGCAACTCATTTACATCCCTACAACAGGGCTGGATCTCAGGGCGCCTGTTGCAATCCGAATACCTGCATGATGCACTGTATTAAGTTTGTTCAGCACATGATCTTTCGCAGAACCATAGATGAAACAT
>NW_007533704.1:0-209 GCF_000475195.1 Diaphorina citri
AAGGAACAACTAGATATGCCTTTTCTTCCTGCTGTTCCTAGTTACTTTCTATTATTTTTCTCGTTTTCTTCTGTTTTTGTAGGCGATACTGAGTAGGTTGGAATGATCTGAAATGAGAGAATGCATTTTGAATATGCATACTGTTTCAAGTTGTAACGTTCGGGACATCTCAATTAACAGGGCACAAATGCAGCAGTCAGACCGTTTAA
>NW_007533705.1:0-209 GCF_000475195.1 Diaphorina citri
TCTTCTCTATAAAATATCTTCCCATACAGCATCTTGGTCTTTATTTGTAATTTTATCTGTATTTTTGGTAACTACAGATCTACTACCTAGATGTCCTATTGATAATAGGTTTGTCAAAGAGAGATGAAATGTGGTCTTTCCTGGTATGGTCCAAGGACAAGGACTAAACTGTTATGATTAGGTGAAAATCAGACAGCAGACAGTCGCCC
>NW_007533706.1:0-209 GCF_000475195.1 Diaphorina citri
GCCATTCTGTTGAAAATGGAACATGTGATAGAGAGGGTATCAATCAAATAATGAAATTTCATAACAAATAATGAATATTATATTAGAAAAGGCAGGGGGTCATACAGGGTGGGAGCAGGGCCGTATTTAGAGGGGCGAGGGCGCCCGGGCCCCCCTCGAGGTTTCTCCTCTCCTGCAGGCCAGACTCCGAAAAATTGGACTAGTGCACT
>NW_007533707.1:0-209 GCF_000475195.1 Diaphorina citri
AAACACGGTGGCACACCCTCATACTGTTATCGCCAAAAACGAATTTATCTCTCTGCCTCCCTCCCTTTCTTTCTTTCTTTCTCTCTCTCTCTCTCTCTCTCCCTCTCCCTCTTTCTCTCGCTCTCTATCACCCATTCAAATTAAAAATAGATAGATAGTATAAATATCATATAGGTAGAAGGTATGAATGAAAGCTCAAGGCCCTCTTT
>NW_007533708.1:0-209 GCF_000475195.1 Diaphorina citri
GACGAACACAGCGGCCATCTTTTCAGTGTTTACAGGTGTATTACCGTACATTACCGTACGAGGGAACAAAATCCGTACAGAAATCTTACCTTATTGCCATGTTGACCAACACAAAGATGAAAAAAAAATAATTTTCTTATTCGCCAACAATAGGTTAGGGTGTTAGGTTAGAGTTAGGTTAAACGCACAAATGAGCAGTGACCAGTGTT
>NW_007533709.1:0-209 GCF_000475195.1 Diaphorina citri
TTTGTGTATCTCTGATGAGTTGCATTAAACATTGTTCTGAGTTGAGGGTTAAGCATCCGCTGCCATTCCTCTTTGGTTATGTTATATCTTTTGAATAACTGATGAAGTTTCAACTTCTTCCAAGTTGCTTTTGCCTTCTTTTCTTCTTTCTCTGTAAACCGTGCCTTCTTCTTCTCTTCCTTTAGCTTCTCTTCTTTTCTTACCAATAA
>NW_007533710.1:0-209 GCF_000475195.1 Diaphorina citri
CGCGCCGGGCGGGAATCGAACCCGCGGCCTAGCGCTTACAAGGCAGACGCACTACCAACTAAGCTAACTAGGCTGGCTAGGCCAATTTGGGAGAAATTTGTTAGGCCGTCCATACATACACTATCGGGTAAACCTGACAGGTCGCCTGAGAGCCTTATTATTGCTGCTATACACTATCAGGTAGACCTCTCAGGTCGCCTGGGAGACTT
>NW_007533711.1:0-209 GCF_000475195.1 Diaphorina citri
AGTCCTAACATCAACAACTCTGGTCACAGAGTCACTACCTGGGTATACCTTATCAATAACACCTAAGGGCCAATGTAACGGAGGACAGTTGTCTCTTTTCAATATAACAAGCATACCTGGAACTAAAGGCTTTCCACCTGGTAAGTTCCATTTCTCCCTAGTTTGTAAATTGTGGAGGTATTCAGCACTCCATCGTTTCCAATAGTTTT
>NW_007533712.1:0-209 GCF_000475195.1 Diaphorina citri
CTGTTCCCAAGTTTGGAAACGCTGATTATTTCCGAAAACAAAATTGATTCCGTAAGTAAACCTTTCTTTACACACACAAAAAGCCCACTCTGAGTAGTATTATTGTAGTCAAATTCTCAAATTATATTGAAAATAAAATTCCATACCTCGGCTGGGATTGAACCCACGCCCTCCTGTTTACCAGGCGAGCGCCTTGACCACTACACCAC
>NW_007533713.1:0-209 GCF_000475195.1 Diaphorina citri
CGTTCAGAAAACCGAACGTACACCCTCTAATTTCCAAACTAAATAGTTACAACAAATGAATAAAAACTGAAATTATCTGAAATACACGACAGGATCTTTTCATTTCTGATGTTCCGTCAATTCGGGGCATTCACCAACTGGCGCGGTCTCAAGTGGGTTCTTACGAGTGGGTACTCGTGAGGGTCGAGGATAGCGGTACCAGATGGTAA
>NW_007533714.1:0-209 GCF_000475195.1 Diaphorina citri
GGCCTAAAACTTTACACTTGGACAAATTTGATATGAGCATGTGTGTGCGTTCTACAGGAGTCAAGTCATGGACGCTGAACGTTTTACTGGTAACATCTGGCACTAATTAAAATCAACGTCACAAATTATAAGGCCTAAAACTTTACACTTGGACAAATGCTGACAAATTTGATATGAGCAATGAGCATGTGTGTGCGTTCTACACGGAG
>NW_007533715.1:0-209 GCF_000475195.1 Diaphorina citri
CTTTGGCAAAGAAGAAGAAAGTATAAATCTAGATGGGAATCACTTGAACATAGTTCCAAAATTCAAATATCTGGGATCCACGGTGAGCAAAAGCGGAGATTTAGACTGTGAAATTGAACACCGGGTGAACATAGCTTGGATGAGTTGGAAAAGAATGTCTGGTATACTGTGTGACCGAAGAATGAGCCTCAGAATGAAAAGCAAAATCT
>NW_007533716.1:0-209 GCF_000475195.1 Diaphorina citri
TGTCCTTTTTAATAATGTCCTTATTTTCTTCTAGATCATTATTTGGTGCTTCTAGTCCACCACCTTCACCAGGTATGTGGGAAACCGATTATATTGATAGTAATCGATCATGTTGATAGTAATCGATTATTTTGATAGTAATCGATTATATTGATAGTAATCGATTATACTGATAGTAATCGATTATATTGATAGTAATCGATTATATT
>NW_007533717.1:0-209 GCF_000475195.1 Diaphorina citri
TCAAATGTACTCGGTCACTTATGATGGCTAGAAGGACATTTGGAAAAAGCTGGGGACTAAAGCCTCGCGTTATGAATTACTTGTATCGCGAGGTCATCAGACCCACAGTCACCTACTGCGCTGTAGTATGGTGGCCAAAAACCGATCAAAGACAGGCGAAAGAGCTGCTGGACAAGATCCAGAGGCTGGGCTGTCTATGCATCACCAGT
>NW_007533718.1:0-209 GCF_000475195.1 Diaphorina citri
TTCTAAATCAATGCACAAATGATGAAGAGGACCAAGTATATGACAGATCGAAATCATGAGAGAATTTTCACTTGAAGATGAGTACACTGTTGATGTATATGTACTATTTCGCTCACTGCTGGGTCATCTTTTTTTTGCCTCTAAATAATGTATGATAATATTGGTTGTGATATCCTTGTACTGAGAGGATGGGATGGTAAAAAATGCCC
>NW_007533719.1:0-209 GCF_000475195.1 Diaphorina citri
GCTAAAGGCGTGGAACTTTTTCACAATGCAAACCTACAGATCGCTAGTGGAAGAAGGTATGGCCTTGTAGGTCCTAATGGACATGGCAAGACTACTTTATTACGTCATATCGCAACAAGAGCGTTGGCCATTCCCTCTAGCATTGACCTTTTGTATTGTGAGCAAGAAGTAGAAGCGAGTGACGATTCAGCAGTGAATATTGTACTGAG
>NW_007533720.1:0-209 GCF_000475195.1 Diaphorina citri
GGAATGCAACCGAGGAATTCTCTGAAGAGCTGATGTGCCTGATGGAGAAAACGAATTTGCAATGTCAATATCAATATGGAGTAGGTATGGGCTAGAGGTGCCTAGGTTTTGTACCTATTTGGCAAGCATCGTAGAGGCATAATGGAACTTTTTAGTCTCAGCCGACAGTATAAAAAAGGTACATACAGGGTGTCCACCAATGTATGACC
>NW_007533721.1:0-209 GCF_000475195.1 Diaphorina citri
ACTCCTTTCTCTTCCAATTTCTTCCCTTCTTCCTCCTTCCCCTCCTCTTCCTCTGTTCTTCCTCCTACTCCTCTTCCTATATCCTCTTCCTATTCCTAATAACTCTTCTTCCTCCTTCTCCTCTTCCTCTTCTCCTCTCCTTCCTTATCCTCCTTCTTCCTCCGTTCATACGTTCAAATATGATTACTTTTCCGACTCTTTCGCTATTC
>NW_007533722.1:0-209 GCF_000475195.1 Diaphorina citri
TGAATACCCATGTATTTAGTTTGTCGGTAATTGTTTGATTCTTCCAACATCTCCCGGACAGTTGGTCTGATTTTGATAAAATTTTGCTGTTTAGATTTTGTGTTCCCGAACCCAATACTGGTATTTTTTCAAAGTGAGTTCTACAATTCACTGAAACACTTAAAACCGAGTGGCATAAGCCCACGTACAGGAGAACTACTGAGTAGTTT
>NW_007533723.1:0-209 GCF_000475195.1 Diaphorina citri
AGTTGGTCCTTATCTTCTTCCTGCTCGTCTTACAGAAGAAGTGTATGTCACATTTCTGAGGGAAACATTGCCGGTATTTGTTAGAGGATGTCCCCTTAGCTAGAAGAAGACAAATGATCTACCAACATGAAGGTGCCCCTGCCCATTTCGCTAGAAGAAGCCGTGAGGTTCTAGACCAATTTTTCCCCGGAAATTGGATTGGTCGTGGT
>NW_007533724.1:0-209 GCF_000475195.1 Diaphorina citri
CTTTGACACGTTTGGCAACGTAGCCTACTTTTTAGATGACTCCTTGCTGCCATATTCAAATGGATAAGGTATAGGTAGAAATACATACGAGTACCTATCAAAAGGAAAGAGACTTGTTGAAAAGGTATAGGTATATCTAGGCTTGCCAAATATCCAAAATGTCGATTCGGGACGCGAATCCGCGAACATAATTGCCAAATCCGCGAACA
>NW_007533725.1:0-209 GCF_000475195.1 Diaphorina citri
AAAGTCTTTAAATGTTTAAATCATAACCTTAAATCCGTCAGCAGAATCATACACCATGGTAGCAGCAGGCAGCAAGGAACTACTTACAAGGAAAACTCCTCCTCACGAACAACTATGTATAAACGAGTGCCTACTTTGATACTTTCAATCTGCATAAATAATGCAAATAGTTGGAAGAAAATTAGTCTTAATAATAATTAATCCCAGCT
>NW_007533726.1:0-209 GCF_000475195.1 Diaphorina citri
CAAATATAGGTCACTCTTATGGGAACCCCCATTTTTTATTTAATTTTTGGAATCAGCATAAAATTTTAATTGAAAAAAGGTATTCACTCGAAAAAATTTGCTCTACAAAAATTTGCACAAATCGCGATTTCGTGTGCGTCAGTGACCCCAGACATGATAAACAACGCAGTTGGTCCTGAGTTAGAGCGAAGAATGCGTTACTGTGTACA
>NW_007533727.1:0-209 GCF_000475195.1 Diaphorina citri
TCATCATCATTCCGACATGCAATTTTCGACCAAAATTGAATTAAACGCGCAAGACATTATCTGCGAAGATATAAAAGACTAAGATATGAGGTTCATTAAAAATTCGCCAAACGTGCTTGGATTTGTGATTAAGTGTTTTGGTTAATGGTTACTTAATTGTGCATGTAAAATTCGTTGGTATGATGGTCATCTAAAGAACAGTTTTTTTT
>NW_007533728.1:0-209 GCF_000475195.1 Diaphorina citri
CAGGTAAGTTATTTCATCGTTAAGATGCAATTGAAACTTTCTTCAAGTTTTTGGGGACGGTGGTAAGTGATGTAAAATAACATTCCGAATCACACCGAATTCTATTCATATACATAAGTACCTAGATTAAAAGAGTTTGATGTTGTTTCTAATGTTTTCATTCAAAGATGTGGTTGTGTGTTGTCTGACTTTCTGGCATATTTGTGGAA
>NW_007533729.1:0-209 GCF_000475195.1 Diaphorina citri
ACTCGTGCGGTGTGTGTCATAGCATGCCCATTACGTAGTATGTCAATCATCAGATGGAGGATGAGACACAATACTTCCCATTTAGGTGCTGAGTCAACACGACAACAACAGAAAGTAACCCGTAGGGTGATGGTCTCTAGCCGTGTTTTCTTGGCTCATCCTGAACCGCAGTCAACCATCATTAGGAATTGTTCTTGTTCTTTAAAAGC
>NW_007533730.1:0-209 GCF_000475195.1 Diaphorina citri
GTGCTCGGGAGGGGGGCTTCGCCCCCCTCCACCCCCCGGGGGCTTCGCGTGTTCGCTACGCGGAGTTGCGTATACGGTTGCGCTGCGCGCTCCCGGGGCTTCGCGGGGTTAGGCATAGGGTCGCGCTTCGGGCTCCCTTGTTTACGGTCGCGCTGCGCGCTCCCGGGGGCTTCGCGGGGTTGTGCATGGGGTCGCGCTTCGCGCTCCCT
>NW_007533731.1:0-209 GCF_000475195.1 Diaphorina citri
ATGCTGGAACAAAAAGGAGTGGATTTAGGCTTCCTGTTTCCAGAAAAAATCTGCTAAAAAATTACGGGATGGCAATCAGATTGCCATCCCGTGTTTGAAAAGTTCAAATCTCGGAAAAAAAAGTCCTACGTATTGTATAGGGTAAACAGCTAGTAAATATTAGGGTGTGTCCAAGTATCCCAACATAGTCGACCCCGACTGAAACCGTA
>NW_007533732.1:0-209 GCF_000475195.1 Diaphorina citri
CTGGCCTCTCCTGGTAGCTTCAAGTTTTTTGCAGATACATAATCCTGTGAATGCTGTCCAGACTGTGGTGAAAAACTTGATTTATCTCCGAGTTGAGTTCCAATGACGCAATTTCCACCATGTGTTTTTCTTGGATATCTTGTTGAACGTCAGCGGAAGATGTAGTGTTCATGGTGCATCGTTTTTCCTTGTGTTGTTGTGACGCAACG
>NW_007533733.1:0-209 GCF_000475195.1 Diaphorina citri
ATAAAAAGGCAATAATCAACATGAAGACCGCTGATTGTAGTCAAGAATCTTTCACTTTTGAAAAGCCAATAAGAATTATCTTTTAAAAGCGATAAAGTTATCTGGTAGAGAGAATCGAGGTGGAATCTGATGTAGTCATAAAAGATCTAACCAGGTCGCCGTGATATAGGGCGATCATTAAAGCCGATGGTCCCACTTATACCAATACC
>NW_007533734.1:0-209 GCF_000475195.1 Diaphorina citri
GAGGAAGAATAAGATCCCATAAGAGAGGGGGCAGAAATATCACAGAGCATGAGCGAAAGATAGAGGGAGGAAATGGAGAAAAGCAGAGAAATAGGGGAGAGAAACGAGAGAGAAAAGCCAGGAACAAAAGCCCTGGAAGAGAGAAAAATAGGGGAAACCTTTTCGAATACGAGGACCTCCTCGACGAGGAGAGAAAAACAGGGGAAGTT
>NW_007533735.1:0-209 GCF_000475195.1 Diaphorina citri
ACAATCCAACTGTGATAGCAGTGAAAGTCCTTGTAAACGAAGAAAACCTGAAAGTGCGGAATTGAACACTGATGATCCCGAAGTAGATATAAACTGTGATAGTGTTATAAAATTTACCAACAGTGACAAAGTAAGAGAGAAGGTTTCAAATAGTGATAGAGTGTCTGATAAGGCTACCATTAGTGATGGAGTGATTCAAAAACCTGCAA
>NW_007533736.1:0-209 GCF_000475195.1 Diaphorina citri
GATGAAAGGAGGGAAAATGAAGGGGGAGGAGAAATGAAGATTGATGGAGAGAAGAGGGAAGTGACGACTGAGGAAGAGGGAAGTAAAGGATGAGGAAAAGAAGAAGAGAAGAAATGGGAACTTGGGAACCAAGGTTGAAGGTACAAGGTGAGGTATATTCCAAAGGACTTGCAGACTTTGAGCGAAGTCTGTATTTTGTAAACTTTCAA
>NW_007533737.1:0-209 GCF_000475195.1 Diaphorina citri
TGTTAGCAATCAGTTTTAGAGGGAAATTTTGAAAATTTCAAAAACATTTTTCATTTTTTTTACAAAATAGTGAGGAGGAAGCTCAACGTTTAGGAAGTGACCATTACTGGTAAGTATTTTTGTATTAATGATTAAAAAAGCTTTGCTTCTTTACATCTTCCCTGTTATTGAGTAGATTATGAGCTTTTTAATGATAAATTGACCTAGTT
>NW_007533738.1:0-209 GCF_000475195.1 Diaphorina citri
TGTACGTACGTACGTACGTGTGTACTACAGGTTTAAATGGGAAAAGGTGGTATACAAAATATCTCAAGAACGGTTAGTGGTAAGGCGATGAAATTTGGTATGATATACCGGTATGGTCCAAGGACGCGACGGTAACAATTTGGTTAAAATCGGATAGTCACTCATCCAGATTTTAACCAAAGTCAATGTTTCTTCAGTGGGCAAAGGTG
>NW_007533739.1:0-209 GCF_000475195.1 Diaphorina citri
ACAAGGTTGACTTAGAAACGCTTGACTTGAACGATGGAAACTCAACGATTAGAAACAAGGTTGACGTAGAAAAGCTTGACTTGAAATCATTTAAGGATGAGAACGATGGAAACTCAACGATTAGAAACAAGGAAGTCTTAGAGAAGCTTGACTTGAAATCATTTAAGGATGAGAACACTGGTAATTCGACAATTAGAAACAAGGTTGAC
>NW_007533740.1:0-209 GCF_000475195.1 Diaphorina citri
TTTTTCGTTTCGGCCTCCACGGAATTCTATGGTTTCTGCTTTCTCTTGTGCCAGTATATCTTCATCCTTGAAGAATGGTCGGCCTTTCTCTCCTTAGACCATTAACTTGCTGTGGTAGAAATTATTGTTATAATACAACATTTGTATTGATTATTGAATTGTTTCCCAGGTGAATGATAACTGCAGTAACACAGTGACCACATCTCGCA
>NW_007533741.1:0-209 GCF_000475195.1 Diaphorina citri
CCTCAAATCACTAAATCACTAGATTTGCCAAGAATTCACTAAATTTAGTGAAAAATCACTAAGTCTGGATACACTGGTGATGTTTCAAAGTCATATTAGAGCAGGAAAAATGAGGACCAACGGAATTTTTATTTTCTTATACGACTTCTAGATCCCGAGATAAATCGATTTAAAAAAATACCGGTAAATCGTGAACTTTGACGTCACGG
>NW_007533742.1:0-209 GCF_000475195.1 Diaphorina citri
CAGATTATCAAAGACCCTTTCGAACGCTTCTGAGAAGAAAAAGCTTTACGTGGGTTTGTTCTAACAAACTCTCTGAGGGAAAGCTTGAGGGAAAAGAAAAGCCCCGTTTTCTGTCCAGATTCTCCGTTAGGTCCATTCCTAAGCTAATAGTTCTCGGTTTTATTTTCCGCCTGCCTCTATCGTGTCTTCAGAGAAAGGATCGTCTTTAA
>NW_007533743.1:0-209 GCF_000475195.1 Diaphorina citri
CGAACCAACAGTACCATGTCCAGAGTCCTACCAACAATACCATGACCAGAGGCCTACCAACAATACCATGTCCAGAGTACTACCAAACTACCAACAATACCATGACCAGAGTCCTACCAACAATGCCATGACCAGAGTCCTACCAACAATACCATGACCATGACCAGAGTCGAACCAACAGTACCATGTCCAGAGTCCTACCAACAATA
>NW_007533744.1:0-209 GCF_000475195.1 Diaphorina citri
CCTCCACCCTCTCTGAACTTCCAACTTTCTTATCAGCAATTTCATTCCGCTATCAGTAATGATATCTTTCCTTTTTCCAGTGTGTGTTGCGTTCTGCTTCCGGAAAGTTTACTTTTTGCTTCCCTTATCCCAATATTGTCTTCACATTGTTTAATACTGTCTTTCACAAAGTTTAATACGATCTTCGAGTCTTCCCTCTTGCGGTATTT
>NW_007533745.1:0-209 GCF_000475195.1 Diaphorina citri
GAGAACGCTGATTTTCTATTGGTCAATGGGTTAACAAGGCTAGGTTTGATAGAGGGACTGCTCAGGTTTTATCGTCCCAAAATCGAAGATAGAAAAGTTCCGAGAAAAAACCTTATCTGTTTATGATAATTTGATAATATACGCCCCGGGTGGGAATTGAACTCGCGACCTAGCGCTTACAAGGCAGACGTGCTACCTTCCAAGCTAGC
>NW_007533746.1:0-209 GCF_000475195.1 Diaphorina citri
TTTATCCATCTCTAAAATTATCGGCCTATAAAAGAAGTGAGGTTAGGAAATTAAGACCATGTTGTTTTACTTTTTTTTCTTCTTCAAACTGCATTTGTTTTTATGTCTGCCAAAGCTCCTCGATTTCTGTGTGTGTTTCCGTCAATGCTCTTAAAGAGGGAAAGCAGGTATTAAGAGATTTAATGTATAGCCCTGTATATTGCAAATAA
>NW_007533747.1:0-209 GCF_000475195.1 Diaphorina citri
ACTGCCATACAGAAACACTGGATGACTAGTATACTCGTACGTCTATTAATCGAAACCGTACGAACAGAGAGAGACTGTTTGAAAATTGACTTTAACTGCTTATACTTTCGATGCCCGGTTATGGAACTGCAAAAAAAGGGCTGTTTTTAGTAGTACTGCAGAGATTAGAAGGTAGAAAAGAACTTCTGGAACAATACTGTAATGAAGCC
>NW_007533748.1:0-209 GCF_000475195.1 Diaphorina citri
TGAAACAGTCGAGTCGTCCAAAAAATCTGGACCAAAGACTTTCTGGTGCATTTGACATCCGAAAAACCGACACACAAATGTTAAAACCCGGAAAACCATACTACAAACATAACAATATTCACAAACACTCTGCGGCGCGATAATCTCATGGATACAAAGAAACAAATCGTAAACACTAACAACAATCACAAGCAGACAGGATATCCAAG
>NW_007533749.1:0-209 GCF_000475195.1 Diaphorina citri
TACTCGTTGCTGTGTTGAAAGCCCTCTGGTCTTCGCGTATTCTCCCTGTGTCTCCCGCGTCTTTTTCTGTGAACTTTTAATGTCTCCCGCGCCCCCGCGGCTGTTCTACTACCGAACATCTCCTGGGGTCTGGGCTTTCAACATAGCAACGAGTGTCCATGATAAAGTAAGGCTAATTAAATTAATACATATAATAACAAATATGTAAG
>NW_007533750.1:0-209 GCF_000475195.1 Diaphorina citri
AGGAATGGGAGGGAGAGGAGAAAAGGGGAGGAGAAGGAATAGGGAGGGAGAGGCATAATGTACATAGATAGACAGTACCTATCCGAAAAAACGAAGCAATTCGTAAGCTCAGGTTTGACAATAGGGTCGAGTTATACCACCGTGGATTGTCACAAAAGATCTAACCAGGTCGCAGTGACCAAGGGCGTTTATTAAAGCCGATGGCCCTA
>NW_007533751.1:0-209 GCF_000475195.1 Diaphorina citri
ACAACATACTTACAATTATTTTAAAAGGTAATCCAATACAGCCAGTAATTAATTATTAATCCAACAAAAATAAAAACTTTTATCAAAAAACTGGAAAATTAATTTTTTTCACAAAAAAATTTAACGCTCAATCCACACCTCAGCACAGTCAAAACAACACTAGCGCTCGGCTTCGTCTTGTGTTTGGATTTTGAAATCACAAATCACCC
>NW_007533752.1:0-209 GCF_000475195.1 Diaphorina citri
GCTGGTTGGGAAGGCGAAATCCAGATTTTTTTCCACACCACCCCGATAGCTCCAAGTCATAAGGGTTGGAAAAATGAAAGAAAAAAAAAAACGGACCCAGTCGGGAAACTCGGAAGAGGGCAAGAGGAGCCAATTCGGTAAAAATCCAGAAACGGAATGAAGAAGAAGAAGAAGAAGAAGAAGAAGAAGAAGAAGAAGAAGAAGAAGAA
>NW_007533753.1:0-209 GCF_000475195.1 Diaphorina citri
GTTTCCCAGTTAAAAAGTGTCCCACTTAGAGAGGTTGTCATTTTCCTATTCCCACTTATAGAGGTAAATGTGAACACTAGTTTGGAGGAAGAGGAATCTGTCATTAAGCTTACTATGCTTTCCTACAAATCCCCACTTACAGAGGTTCGCAGAAGGCTCCGGACCTAGGAAAATGGCAACCTTTCCCACTCAGAGGCTCCGAACCGAGT
>NW_007533754.1:0-209 GCF_000475195.1 Diaphorina citri
AGGTGTAAAAAGCCCACGTTGAAGCTTAGGTGTAAAAAGCCCACTTTGAAGCTTAGGTGTAAAAAGCCCACTTTGAAGTTTAGGTGTAAAAAGCCCACTTTGAAGCTTAGGTGTACAAAGCCCACTTTGAAGCTTAGGTGTAAAAAGCCCACTTTGAAGCTTAGGTGTAAAAAGCCCACTTTCAAGCTTAGGTGTAAAAAGCCCACTTT
>NW_007533755.1:0-209 GCF_000475195.1 Diaphorina citri
GATATCTTTTCATCACTGACTTTCAACTCTTGAAACCTCTCTAACAAGAGTTCATACAAGCCAGCTACCTCATCATTGTTCACTGTCTCATCTTTCAAGATAGCAATGATGTTATTACATGTTCGGGTTACTGAGGACCTCAGGATTGCCCTTTGTTTCTTCAAAACATCTAAACCTTCCATGATTACTTACAGTCATGCAAGAGATTG
>NW_007533756.1:0-209 GCF_000475195.1 Diaphorina citri
GACAACCTCAAATTACCTACTTTACACTCCTCAAGATAAGCAATAAACTGAGGATAATTTTCTTCTCGTTGGAATCACTAGTACCTACTACCAGTAGTACCTAAGCGTGCTGTCTTTTGTGTTCTAGTTCAATTCATGAATGAAAGCATGTTTTTATTCAGTGTTGTGTTTGTTAATTTAATTTCCTTTAAGTTTCCGTAACAGGACTA
>NW_007533757.1:0-209 GCF_000475195.1 Diaphorina citri
GATGCGCAGCGATTACGATGGTGATTTTCTTGAAGATGATGTTGATGATTCTGATGATGAATCTAGTCTGTCTCTGTTTGATGGAGATAGTGATAGTGCCAATATGGATAGTGATGATGATAGTGATGACAATGATAATGATGATGATAGACAAGGAGTAGTCATTACGGAAATAGTGGATGAAGAAACAACTGCTATTGCCACGGATG
>NW_007533758.1:0-209 GCF_000475195.1 Diaphorina citri
TTTGAAATTTGGTAGTGGTTGCCTTGAACTGTAGGTACATTTTTCGCCTGAAAAGCTGGAAACCCGTTTCAGCATTTGGCCCTGAGCCATGTAAATAACTCAATTGTGGTGTGGTCAATCAAAAAGATAGATTTTGGCTCATTTCTCGTTCGTTATCATGATTTTGATAACGTAGGTGTGGGGTAGATATTTCTTCATCTCCTTTTCTC
>NW_007533759.1:0-209 GCF_000475195.1 Diaphorina citri
TTCTCTTTGGACTGACAAAGCCGTTATATTTCTTTTTAAATGGCAACACAGCTATGTTTCAGACAAGGGCATTGCCAGTAAAATAGGAGGGAAAATAGACATCTCCACTAATATTTTGTTCATTCCGCATTGCATACTTAGGAAGAAACACGGCGTTCATACAAATGGCTGGAACTCTATGAAGATCAATAGGATCTCTTTTTTTTTTT
>NW_007533760.1:0-209 GCF_000475195.1 Diaphorina citri
CTGTACACCAGGTGCTTCCTCTTCCTCTGCATCACTATCTACTAGCTTACTAGCCTGCTTCTGAGCTTTCAATATCTGTGAGGAGAAACAAACACAAAGTATAAATTAAAAAATGTTCCAATTAATCTGTTGCGCTTACTTGGGTGATGTTTAAAAGTCATAGAGCAGGAAAAATGAGGACCAACGGAATTTTTCTTTTTCTTCTACGA
>NW_007533761.1:0-209 GCF_000475195.1 Diaphorina citri
CTCACTTACCTCTTACTTTGACTACAGATGCATCACCATACGGAATAGCCAGTGTGCTTAGTCATGTTGTCAACAATACCGAACATCCTATAGCTTACGCCTCACGATCCCTTACGTCTTCAGAGCAGAACTATAGCCAGCTTGATCGAGAAGCGCTTGCTATTGTATTTGGCGTAACACACTTCTATAATTATCTGTTTGGTAAACAT
>NW_007533762.1:0-209 GCF_000475195.1 Diaphorina citri
ATGTAGCCAAAATGATGTGCGCAAAAGGCATCCTATTAGATTTATGTAGGTATTATAAAGTATAGATAAGTATTATTAAGTACGTAAGAGTATCTTTCTTTTATAAGCAAACGATCAATTTTTTTTACTCATATTTATTCAAAACTCGTTGTGATTAATTTAGTTCCCCTGTAGAATAACACTTTCCTTTGTACATCATGAACAAATAG
>NW_007533763.1:0-209 GCF_000475195.1 Diaphorina citri
AAAGAAACAAACAAATCAAAATCAACTCAAAAAAAAATTCGGCTCTATTTTAATGAAATACAAAAGCAGGTTTTTTTTATTTTCATAAACAAATTTAGAAAGCTACCTATATTTCTAACAAAAAAAAAAAATAAATGAGTAAAGTAGAGGGAAAAAAGGCATACAGTAGGTATAATAAGTTCATTATTATTATTAAAAATCTTTTATTT
>NW_007533764.1:0-209 GCF_000475195.1 Diaphorina citri
TACGAATTCTGATCAAACCTTAAAGTCAAATTTTCCGAGGAAAAGAGTGTATGTGAGCGCAGCGCTCACCCGCGAGTACTCGTGTTACTTTCAGACCCACGAGTACTCGCGGGTTAAATTGATCCCAAGGACAAGGTTTTTCAAAGTCCCACGTCCGAATTCCCCAAGGTTCATGAGCTTCGGGATGGAAAAGGTCCGTAATTTTAACT
>NW_007533765.1:0-209 GCF_000475195.1 Diaphorina citri
TTCACAACTTCTTCCTTTTTCATAATGTAGGTAATTGAAGTTGAATAAAGCTTGCTAATTACACCTGGGAAAAAAAAGGAAAAAAATGGGCTTCATGAAAAAAGGATTTTCATTTTATTCATGTACATACCTAGGTACCTACTTTTTTCATTTTCATTCATGTACCTATACCTACATAGGTACTTTTTCTCAAACAACCCTCCTACCAG
>NW_007533766.1:0-209 GCF_000475195.1 Diaphorina citri
TACGGCCTTGGTTGGTGGTGGTAATGTAGTTCTTGGTGGTGTTGTTGTCGTCGTTGCTGTTGTTGTTGTTGTTGTTTTTGTTGTTTTGTTTTGTTGTTGTTTGTTTTGTTGTTCGTGTTGTTTTTGGAGGGAAATTCGGCGCGGCGATAGAAAGAAACAGGTGGACAGGGATTCATAGTAACGTAGGAAATTGACGGATTCTCCCTTTG
>NW_007533767.1:0-209 GCF_000475195.1 Diaphorina citri
CGTGGATTTATGCCTTGAGCTTCTTATATCGCTCTGATCCTGACGTATCTGCTATCAAAGACAAGATAAGGTTTAATACTTAATCTGACTTTGCGGAAAATGTCAATCTGTGAGGACGTGAAATCTGGTACGAAGGTTAGCATAATTATGTCTTTTATATTGATTTGGAAAATGGAGATCGCCGAATAACAGAGCTAAAAAGAGATAGA
>NW_007533768.1:0-209 GCF_000475195.1 Diaphorina citri
TAATATACTCACTTTCTGACCGTAATGTTTCGTACACAAAAAGCCCACTTTTAGGCATAGGTGTGGAGGCAAACAGCTTTAAAAGATGGGTTAAGCTTATACGACCGTAGTGTTTGGCTTACCAAATATCGAAGTACAACTTGGGCTGGAGATTTTCTGTATTTGTCGGCGATTTCTTTCAGTACGTCGTCATTAATGAGCAAAGGTTT
>NW_007533769.1:0-209 GCF_000475195.1 Diaphorina citri
CATATGGTTTGTGTGTTAGAAATGATGTTCATATTTTCAAAGAACAACAACGATCAATGTTTGAAAAAAGGAGAAAAAATTGATGTTGGAAAATCGAGTCTGAAGATGTCGGTGTCAGATGAACAAAAAATTGCCCATTCAGTTAATTTTAATACATAGAAATATTCTGTCCGCAGGGTAAAGGATAATTATTTAACTAGTAATGAATA
>NW_007533770.1:0-209 GCF_000475195.1 Diaphorina citri
CTCCGGGAATATTTTAGCCCGTAGTTTATTCGATCGTGGTTAAAGAAAATCAGTACCTATGTACCTACCTAATTTGTTCAATATTCAGTTTATTATTATTGATTTGATTTTTGATTTTACTTTCATGTAAAGATTTAAAATCAAGACTAGAGCCCGTTCTCCCTTTATTCCTTTTAATGTTTCATAATAACTACCAATATAATGTTTCA
>NW_007533771.1:0-209 GCF_000475195.1 Diaphorina citri
ATCAATTTAATTTTAAAGCATTGCACGCCGCCAATGCAGTGAAGCAGAAGTGAGATTAGAGGAAAGAGGAGTGCAATGTGGGGAAAGAAAGGTAGGTGGCAAGCCGCCAATGCAGTGAAGCAGAAGTAATATTGGGAAAAGGTGAGTTGGTTCCCAAAAAAAGGTCCATTTTTGTCACGTATGAATTGGTTCCCCTTCAAAAATTTCAT
>NW_007533772.1:0-209 GCF_000475195.1 Diaphorina citri
ATTGAAATAATGAGAAAAAGTGGTATTTATTCTTTCATGTAAAGTTATTTGAGGGCTTTGGTGCGAAAACGACTTATAGACATAGGTTGGAAGTCGTTTTTGTGTAAACCCCTCAATTATATGTCAAAAGTTCTTTAGATGGGATGGGGCAAGTGATTTGGGGCTATATTATGAGAGAATTACTATCAAGTTGACTATCCACTGCTCCC
>NW_007533773.1:0-209 GCF_000475195.1 Diaphorina citri
TTGCCTTTGACTTTGTTTTCAGTTTTCATTTCTTCTGAATTATCCCTACCTGTGTTTTGTTTTGTTCGACTGACTTTGCCTTTGTTAACTTTGTCCGTTTTGCCTTCACTTACACCACGTCTTGTCACCATAATTCTCTTCATACTGTCCACGTATGCCTTGGCCTCAGGCGAAATGCAATCGTAATCAAAACCGATGGTCTTTGGTGG
>NW_007533774.1:0-209 GCF_000475195.1 Diaphorina citri
CACACCCACCCACACACATCTGTCTCCTAGGATGAAAAGGGACCCAAAGTGTTTTGTTGATGTAGACGAAAGCAAATGCTATGTCACGGCAGTACGAGTAGGCAAGATACCCCGTTACTCGAATTAATTGATGTACAGTACAGTTACATTTATACTATCTAATTGTACAGTATAGTTACATTTATACAATCTGATTGTACAGTACAGTT
>NW_007533775.1:0-209 GCF_000475195.1 Diaphorina citri
TGTTATATTTCCTCATCTTTAATAAGGTACCTATCTCTTTATACGACAAAAAGCCCACTCTGATGCTTGGGTGTAGGGACAAACAGCCCTAAAAGTTGGGTTAAGATTACGATTAGGTATGCCAGCCTAGTTAGCTTAGTTGGTAGTGCGTCTGCCTCGTAAGCGCTGGGCCGCGGGTTCGATTCCCGCCCGGGGCGGATTTTATCCTG
>NW_007533776.1:0-209 GCF_000475195.1 Diaphorina citri
TAGAACTGTCCGACTTACAGTTGAGAAGTTTAATGTAATAGAAAGTCGTGTGATGTTCACACCAGATTTTTCTTCTTCCTCTTGTTCTTTCATTCGTCTTTTCTTCTTCCTCTTGTTCTTTCCTTCGTTTTCTTTTTACTTTCTATTACTACAGTATAGCGAGCTATACTAGTAATGAAAGTATTGCAATCGGTCCAAATTTTCAAAAT
>NW_007533777.1:0-209 GCF_000475195.1 Diaphorina citri
TGTATTTATTTTATAACATGTGACATTTCACTGTCCTATAAGCTCAAGGCCTGTGTAGGACATTGATAAAAAAAAAAATTAGAATGATATTAGGTATTTACCTAAGTTAAGTTAGTTATATCTAACACCAAGGCATATCTAACACCAAGGGGGTCTGATGGTCTCCAGCCAGGTTTACCCTATCTCGGTGGTGTAGTGGTCAAGGCGCT
>NW_007533778.1:0-209 GCF_000475195.1 Diaphorina citri
GAGGTGATAGTATTGGTAAGCGCGTCACCAAGTTCAACAGGTGACAAGTCAATAGACTCGGCACTTTGGAAACGCGAATTCTGCTGAGAAGATAACAGCTCAGTATTCACGCTGTCATTGGAAACACCCGGCGCGCTATCAGTAAGCGGCGGGCTGACTTGATCTGCCCTCTGTTGAGAGCTTTCCATACTTTGATTGCAGTATTTCAT
>NW_007533779.1:0-209 GCF_000475195.1 Diaphorina citri
TATTTCAGATGTGACAATGGTAGTGTGTTTCATGCGCGTAGTGTTATATGTACTCTACCCCTGGGCGTACTACAGGCAGAATCTCATCTCTTCACTCCGCCTCTACCTCGTAACAAGAGAGATTCTCTACAGCGACTCCTATTCGGAACGGTGAACAAAATATTCCTCGTGTATCAGCGACCGTTCCTGGAACCGAATCTATCTGAAAT
>NW_007533780.1:0-209 GCF_000475195.1 Diaphorina citri
ATACATCTTGTTCCCCCTCCCCTATTCCCTCTTCTTATCAGGCCATTACCTCAAGTGAACATTTAAATATTTGTTCAACAGAGACGAGAACAGTAGTTTATCACCCTTATTTGTATACGAATTCTTTGTACGGAATAATTTACAAGAGTTTCTTTCTTATTCGCATTGTTGACATGTTGATCTTTTGTACGAGATAATGTATATTCCTT
>NW_007533781.1:0-209 GCF_000475195.1 Diaphorina citri
CTGAGGTGACATAGTAACACGTAATGTACATTAGCACGTCATGTGATTGGTAAATACCAGAAGATAGAACCAGGCAGGGGGCTAAATACCACACCGGAGGTATAAGTAGATTATGTAGACATAGAGGAGAATTTGCCAAAATTTTTGATGGCAAATTCGAGGAAATCAGGCTGTATGTCGTAAATTATTGGTGTAAAAAAAGTGGATAT
>NW_007533782.1:0-209 GCF_000475195.1 Diaphorina citri
TTCAAAGTCATAGAGCAGGAAAAATGAGGACCAACGGATTTTTTTTTCTTCTACGACTTCTAGATCCCGAGATAAATCGATTTAAATAATACCGGTAAATCGTGAAGTTTAACGTCACGACATACTCGTATGCTCCCGTAGGCGAAGACGTCACATCAAATGTCCCGAGCAAAGCTCCCTCGCAGGCAACGTATTAATGTGTTTGTGCG
>NW_007533783.1:0-209 GCF_000475195.1 Diaphorina citri
GATAATGATGACTTGATAAGGTATGGAAAGTATGGGCTATCTCAGTAGCCTGACTTTCTGAAACAAGATAATGATGAGATAAGGTAAGTATGGGCTGTCTGACTTTCTAAAATGCTCGTATGTCTCTCAGAGAAGAATAATGAACTCCGGAAAGTATGGGCTCTCTAACTCTGAAAGTATGGGTCTCTAAAACAAGCGCATCTAAGATG
>NW_007533784.1:0-209 GCF_000475195.1 Diaphorina citri
CTAGTTTAGGTTCCCTTGAAGTTCGAATCCTTAACTAGAGGTAAACGGACAAGCTGATTGTCCGTGCATAAAAGTCTTGAACAAGTTCCCATTATTTTCACGTTTTCGTAATTAAAGGCTTGGTCCACACTTCCTAGATCACACTGAAACACGAATACTCACCTCTTTGAGAGCATTGAGCGCGTCCAGACGATGTTGAGGAGGCGCAT
>NW_007533785.1:0-209 GCF_000475195.1 Diaphorina citri
GTCTCTTCAATTTTTTTCAAGCCCCGTCGTTGTGAAGAATGCTCTTTGTTCTATGACTAATGACTCGCCTTGATAATTGAGTGTCTGTCCTGGTGTAAAGAGACAAATATAATTACTGAGGTCTTGAAATGAGTGACGAGATAGTCAATGTACTCCATTTTCATACTATAAAATGAGTGGTGATGTTAAGCCCGTGGATGTACTCCATA
>NW_007533786.1:0-209 GCF_000475195.1 Diaphorina citri
AAAAAAGAACACACAAAAACCTTCTCTCCATTCATAGAAAAAATAAAAGACCAAGCTTTGCTTGAAAGGTTTTTTTTTTGCCATAGTTTGAAAAACTTGTTTATTTTTGCACTATTTTTTCTCTCGTTCAGATGATATAAGATCCATTGTTAATCAGTTCAGGTGTTTTGCAATAGATTGGGAATCAAAAGGTAGAGGTAGATACTAGT
>NW_007533787.1:0-209 GCF_000475195.1 Diaphorina citri
CTTACGTGTAAAACTAAATAAACTTTATCTTACCTTATCAGCTTTCTTGGTCTTGAGGTCTCGAACTAGATCGCCCTGTGTCTGTATAGATACTGATAGTTCCCCAGCAGTAGCCACGTGGTTTGAGTTGAAACTTGGCGATACCTCTCCCCCTCCATTCACTTTCACCTTAGTGTTTGCTTTGCCCTGGAGGATATGTTCAGAATACC
>NW_007533788.1:0-209 GCF_000475195.1 Diaphorina citri
CTTTACTTTAGTCAACTTTTGAACTTTTTGGTGTTTTGTTTACAGAATCGAAATGAAACTTTGAAAAGAAATCGATTAATCGAATCGAAACTTGTATTTACAGTGTTGCCAACTATCAAGAGGTTTTCTTGAGAGAAAAACCTCTCCGATTTCAGAGGTTTTCTAGGTTTGTTTACTTTTCGTCCATAACTTTTGGAAAAGTTGGGAAC
>NW_007533789.1:0-209 GCF_000475195.1 Diaphorina citri
AATAGATAGTCCTTACATTGTTTCCAATATTAATTTGCAAGTACCAAAACCTAGATTACGTCCAAACACTATGTCAAACTTTTTCAATCTCCCTAGCTCAAGAAATGAACATTACCTAAAATCTCCCATAAACCATGCAATGCATCATTACAACAATTTGGACCCTAAACCTCACTTATTTTAATATTTTCTACACCTAATGACCTTTG
>NW_007533790.1:0-209 GCF_000475195.1 Diaphorina citri
TAGATAAGAAAAATATATCGAGACAAAAGTTTTTACTTAAAAATAATGACCAAGGAAGAACAGGGGTGACATTTATGCCATGCAAAAATATTAGTTATTCCAGCAGAGTGCAAATAAATCAAGTTGAACCTTCATAACTATTAGAATACAAGTAGCGGTAGCTACAGACACAGACAACAGACACCAGAGACCAGACTCTAGACTTGTAC
>NW_007533791.1:0-208 GCF_000475195.1 Diaphorina citri
ACAGAAAGTTCTCTCAAAAAGGGGGGTTTCCCATTATTGCTTATGGCTAACTCTGGTATACAGTCCACCAACAAATTTTGAACGTAAGGGTACCTCAATAATTCAATAACTCAGACAGGGTGGACCAGTCCTAGTCGAAATAGACTAGTCACTTCTTTTATGTACCTTAGCAGAAAGTTCTACTAACATTGGACTTGTCTGCTCGAAT
>NW_007533792.1:0-208 GCF_000475195.1 Diaphorina citri
GGTTTCTGCCATTGCCTAATCTATTTCGATGTGGTTGACTTTGCTGATTTGAATTGCACATGGAATCTCTGAACATTTCTGGCAACCAATAACAATAGAAACCGTAGAACCTAAGGAAATGAGATTCTTCGGTTGTTTTGTTTTTCGAGATGATTGCCGGGAAACCTTTTTGGCAGAAATTGGCCTCTACATAATCCGAAAATCTGAT
>NW_007533793.1:0-208 GCF_000475195.1 Diaphorina citri
ACGAGTTCATAGGGTGGTTCAACATTTTGAAAGTTCCGTATTACTCTCCGCCTTTCTTTAGGAATGTTGTGCCCAAGAAATGGTGTCATAACTTTAGAGGACACCCGATCACCAACCAAAGAGCACCAGACCCACCAACAAGACATCAAGGATTTTGAAAGTGAAAATCCATATTTATTTTATTTTTTAGACCTCCACACATCCACAA
>NW_007533794.1:0-208 GCF_000475195.1 Diaphorina citri
TGAAAACGCTGGAGTAAAGGGACTTTTCATTCCTATTCGAGCAGTATAAAAAAGCACTATAACCTCAGCGTAAGTTCACGCCTGTCTCTCTACAATATCATCTGATAAAGATAATTGAAAACCCAACATCCAACCTTGACCCGCATTCCCCAAACATCCATTCTTCGGATGAAATGTCATCCAACAATAATCGCCAACATCCAACCAA
>NW_007533795.1:0-208 GCF_000475195.1 Diaphorina citri
CCTTGTCCACTATAGATACTTGAATCTGTTTACAACATTCTGGTTCTCTTTATCTAGATGTATTTTTTTACCTAAGGATTTTTTTTACGTATTTACCTAAGGAACTATTGGTAGTCACACAAGCCTGTATAGAATGCAGATTTCTTTTATTTTTCTGAGTCTGTGTTGGAAGACTGGGAAAAGTGGTTTTCTGTTGAGAATATCCATG
>NW_007533796.1:0-208 GCF_000475195.1 Diaphorina citri
GAAGAAAGGATAGGAGAAAGAAAGCCGTTCCGAGAACGAACCCAATCTGTTTAGGATAAAGTTCGCCTAGAGCGGGAATCCACCCCGCGACCTAGCGCCTAAATCTCTCTCTCTCTTCTTCTCTCAATTGAACGGTAGGTATTAAAAATTGGGTACCTTTGGTACATCCACTAAAGAGTGTATTATCATGGTTACAGAGCAAATATAA
>NW_007533797.1:0-208 GCF_000475195.1 Diaphorina citri
CGAAACATGGATCATCTGTGTTACATTTCGGGCTATGGCTAGCTGATGAGGTCTAATAAGTCCGAAACAGCAGTTTTCTTTTCAACTCTTCTTGTATTATTTTTTGGTGTTCATTATTGAAATAAACTTTTTTTCTTTTGTTCCCAGGTCATGGTGGCAATTCAGCTGTGAACACTTCTTGGAACATCAACTTTGCTGCAACTCTGGC
>NW_007533798.1:0-208 GCF_000475195.1 Diaphorina citri
AGATCTCGAGTCTCTGGTCTAAAATTTGTGTTAAAGGTTAGTAGTGGGGTGAAATACATTTTAATTTTTTACGTACCCTTTTTTTCACAAAGGGAAAACAAAGGATATCTTATTGATGGTCGAACGAGGAGTGGACCGGTCTTCCTGGGGGTTCTTAAACAGGGAGGATGCCAGTCTGACTTGGACTCGAACCACCAACCTCCAAATG
>NW_007533799.1:0-208 GCF_000475195.1 Diaphorina citri
TTAGTACAGAGAATCTTAGACAATGATAAAAAGAAAGAGATTAAATCCCAGTAATAATTTAATTAAAAAAGTCAATACTGAAATGTGCTTTAAAAAATACTAGGTTTTTCACTCTTTCTGCTTTTTTATTTCATTCATTCTCTTTTTCACTATTCTTCAGTTGCCTTACTACCCACACTAAGAGGATCCTACTAGTTCCTCTTGTATT
>NW_007533800.1:0-208 GCF_000475195.1 Diaphorina citri
AAGAACTATACACGCTATATGGTCGTATAGGCCCTTGTGAGTTGAAGAAGTTAGAGTTATGATACGTGAACAGCTTTAAGTATATTTTGTTTGTATTGTTTTACAGGGTGACCTAGTCATTAGGAGCAAGCAAATATTTGTATTTTCCAAATGCTACGTACTTAGCTCATTGCTCATATACCAATTAATGTACCTACCTATTATTTTC
>NW_007533801.1:0-208 GCF_000475195.1 Diaphorina citri
TCTAGCCTGCGCCAAATCAAAGGTCGCTCCCATGAAGTACGTGACAATACCTCGCCTAGAACTCTGCGCAGCGTTACTACTATCCAAGTTGTTGTTGGTTGTCACAGAAACATTCGCAGCAAGATATGATATTCGAAATATTTTCTGCTTCACAGATAGCACTGTTGCATTAAGCTGGATTATTTCAGAGCCGTTCAAATGGAACACC
>NW_007533802.1:0-208 GCF_000475195.1 Diaphorina citri
TTCTGGAGAAGAACTAAGAAGTATACTCTGGGGTCGAACTTCTATCACAACTCCAATCAAGAAAAATCAAAGAGCTCCGGATCCTACTTATTTGTATGGCTCAGATGAAAATAATTCGGATGAAGAACCTGCTCCTAAATTCGAAGCGTTCAGTGCTGCTCTTGATGTAATGGCATTTACTCATGACATAGATTTAGGCAATACACCT
>NW_007533803.1:0-208 GCF_000475195.1 Diaphorina citri
ATCTTTTTGATTTATTTTAATGAAACAAGAAGGTTCCTGTTCCTTCATTTAAATTTTATTCTTTCACTCGCCCTGCATATGATTGAAAAATATTAATAAAGTGAAGGATTTTATAACCAATAAGAATTTCATTTTCAAGCCTTTCAAAATGAGCATTTACTTTGAGAATCGGACCATGCCGATTATAATCAAATCCATGATGGAATTC
>NW_007533804.1:0-208 GCF_000475195.1 Diaphorina citri
AAATACCGCTTTACATAAGTTTTGACTGCTTTGGTTAAAGGCGGGTACGATATCTAGCCCTACATTTCAATGTAATGTAGGCTAAAGGTACCTACAGACGACGAAACCAAAAGTCCGAATAACCTGATCTGAAACTCATTGCTCGTAGCAAAATGTCGATCGACATAGTGTGGACGCTGCTTAATTTTTCACTTACGTCAATGCATTG
>NW_007533805.1:0-208 GCF_000475195.1 Diaphorina citri
GCGGAAGCGGAAGAGGAAGCGGAAGCGGCAGCAGCAGAAAATGATGAAAAATTTGACGTTTTTCAAAGTCAAATATCTTCGGCTAAACTTAACCGATTTTGATGATTTTTTTTTCAACTTGGTCTACTTCCATGCCCCAACACACACACGCAATCCGTTTTCTTCCATCATTTGTAGTTGTTCCTCTACAACTACCTGAAAACGGCTA
>NW_007533806.1:0-208 GCF_000475195.1 Diaphorina citri
AATAATGAGTGATCGAATATGAGATGATGGTTTGATAGATTCTCATCGTAATAATAATGATTTCTCGTAACATGTTATGTTTGCCATATTTGATACTATTTTATATCTGTGTGTTGTGCTCTATTAATATTATTTCATTTTGTTTTATTCGAGGTAAAATGCTTCACTTACCAGGTTGCCAAATCAAATTGGAAAGGTATAATTCAAC
>NW_007533807.1:0-208 GCF_000475195.1 Diaphorina citri
CCGTGTGGTTCTCGGATTAGAATAAGACCACGGGCTGTTCCCCCTGTCGTAAGAGGCGACTAATAGGAATGCAGAAGGTTGAGGATGGTGGTGGGCTTACGGGTGGTGCTGTAAGCTCTAGAAAAAGCTGCCTCATTCATTACCTTGCCTTCTGACGGGCGAATTCTAGCCGCCTTAAAAGCGAGACCTACCCCCACAACCCGAGTGG
>NW_007533808.1:0-208 GCF_000475195.1 Diaphorina citri
GTATAACATAGGTACTCCATAATGGGTAGAACACCCTACCCAACCCACAACATTACCAGTTTATCAAACGGGACCTACCTATAGGTACAAGGAAATGAAATATATCAACATTTTCAACTCTTTCAAGTCTGGGAAATTTCAAATTTATGTATCACCATAACGAAACATTAAAACTGAACAGATATCATTTCTGATTTCAATAGACAAT
>NW_007533809.1:0-208 GCF_000475195.1 Diaphorina citri
AAAAAAATCAACTAATATTCAATCCTTTAAGAACCACGGCTGGTCCAGAGGTAACGCGCTTGTTTGCCACACAGAAAGTCCAAGGTTCGATTTCCAGAGTCGACAAAAGATTAATAAGTTTACATGAAGTTTTTCCCCTCAAGAAAACAAATAAGAAGACAGAGGTTTCAAAAAAGTTGAAAAAAGTGTTTCGGTTTTTTATTTCATT
>NW_007533810.1:0-208 GCF_000475195.1 Diaphorina citri
ATCTGTTACTTGGAGTTAAATCTGTTTATTTTGAAGACGAGCCAAGGAGAAAGTGGTTTTGATGACATAAGAAACAATTAACGGTGTAGGTACTAAATATAACGGTATACAGACAAGAATCCGAAATAATCGAAATATAAATACGTTACCAGAACAATACCTACCTACATGGAATGAAATATTCATTGGTTGGTAGGTACAATAAGAG
>NW_007533811.1:0-208 GCF_000475195.1 Diaphorina citri
CACCTTTCTAAGTTTGTTGTATTCAGTTTTTTGTTGAATTGACTTCGACTTGATTTTGCGTAGTCTTTCTTTTCTTTTAAATAGTTTTTGTGTTTGTTGTGACCACCACTTAGGGAATTTTTTTCGACTATTATTTCGTGAATATGTTGGCACAGTTTCGTTTAGAATGCTTTGTAACTTAGTGTAAAATGTGTTTAATTTGTCGTCG
>NW_007533812.1:0-208 GCF_000475195.1 Diaphorina citri
ATTGGTTAACTTATTGAATCGTACAAATAAGGTAGAACTTAGCAATGTATACTTTTACATAATAGGAGCACTGAAACTCAGAGCTTTTCTTCTGGAGGAATAAAGGTCTAGAACAATGTCAATCAAAGGCGAATCTCTAGAAGGGAGAGCATATATTGGTTAACTTATTGAATCATACAAATAAGGTAGAACTTAGCAATGTATACTT
>NW_007533813.1:0-208 GCF_000475195.1 Diaphorina citri
AACACAAGACCAGGCTAAGAAAGGAATTGGAAGGAGGGAAAACAGCATTAAATTTATACAGAACGTGACGAGAAAAAATCTAAAATGAACTGGAAGAGGTAATAGTAATAGAAGTGGAGGAAGGAAAACTCGAAGGAAGGAGGAGGTAAAGAAGACCAAATTGTAGAGAATTGAAGAACTATCTGCAATGAAATAACCACAGCTAAGT
>NW_007533814.1:0-208 GCF_000475195.1 Diaphorina citri
TTAATCAAAATAGAAATATTATATTAGAAAACATCGAAGAAAGTGTGGCCAAATGGAGAGAAAGAGGAAGAGCACATTTCTTACTCTCTGATATTTTTGAGTGACCAAGACCCAGGTTGACTTGGAATCTTTGATTTTGTGGTTAATTTTACCAATCAAGTTCAATGACTCTCTAAAGGACGACCAAAGTTCATTACATGTCCGAGAC
>NW_007533815.1:0-208 GCF_000475195.1 Diaphorina citri
TCCTCAGTTTGGTATCCTTTGTCGTATGATGGCAACTTGCTGGTGTGGTAGGACGACGGTGACAAACTATTTCTCTCTTTTTAAACAATGTTGCCGTTCAAAGAAACCTCGATTATTTGTAGAAGTACATAATTGGCACATCCACCAATTTTTCTAATATGAATTGAAGTTAAAAATGTACAAAATAATATAAATAAAAGGAATCTAC
>NW_007533816.1:0-208 GCF_000475195.1 Diaphorina citri
AAATCTTCCAACATTTCTTTTCTCAAAAGAAAGGGTCGTTTCGAAGGGTCCCAAAAGACTCTACGACTCTCCTAGAAATCTAGACTCCTAATAGTCCCAAGTTCTTAAAACCACACATGTCGATCCAACCTGTCAACACGTGTCTCACAGCTGGATGATTGATTACCAAAAACCACCCCTTTGTCCGTCGAGGATGCAAGGGTATTAG
>NW_007533817.1:0-208 GCF_000475195.1 Diaphorina citri
AGCTTACAAACTACAGAGCAGTAAAGGAGATAAATATTAAAGACGTGTAGAGTGAGTTATGAAAACGAACTACTCTTGTGGACGACTCAGTAAATGAGTCAACTCCCCTAACTAGGGAGTTGAAAAATGAGTTACAAGGTTTAGGATTTGACTCATTGACTGAGTAGTCTACTAAAAAGAGTAGTTCCTTTTTTTAACTCACTCACTC
>NW_007533818.1:0-208 GCF_000475195.1 Diaphorina citri
TGGGTCAAAATTAAAGATCTTCTCTGCATACAGATCTAGGAAGTCCTTGTCTATTCGAGACCTGAATGTCATTTTTACAGGGAATGATACTCCTACCATGTTAATTGGTGACATCAATTGTAAACACCCTGCTTGGAATAGTGTTGAGGAAAATCCTAATGGTAAGAAACTATTTGATCTCATGAACAGATCAGACTGGGTTGTTTCT
>NW_007533819.1:0-208 GCF_000475195.1 Diaphorina citri
TGAAAGAGTTCAAATATGTGTGATGTCAGACTTTACGCAGTTGTTTTTTTCGTCCGTTAGGTAGCGCCACTATGCAAGTGGGCTAGCGGAGGAGCAGAAAGAACTGCGCAAAAATGTATGTGCACAAACACATTAGGTGCATTTTATTTAACATCTAACCGCTAACCTCAGCGCGGTTCATTCAAGGTCACTACCTCCCCTCACATGG
>NW_007533820.1:0-208 GCF_000475195.1 Diaphorina citri
TTACATTACATTGAAACAGGTGTCTCTTCCGACGAAATTCCTGTGTGCGGAGTCCAGTATGTAGAACTATAGCACCCCATGAAGTCCTGGTAGTTTAGTTATTCATAAATGCAAAATTAATGAGGAAGGAAGAGGATAGAACACCTTGTTTATCCTGTTCGAAAGAGACTGAAAGTCCCTTTATCAATGAAAACCGGGTATCTCCACT
>NW_007533821.1:0-208 GCF_000475195.1 Diaphorina citri
GACCATAAAACGTCCACATCCGTCAAAAAACGAAGGTCGAAAAATTTGTCGATCACAATACTTTCCTCGTCATTTTATGAAATAAGGAAAGTAATAGGTAAATAACATCATCATCATCTAGGTACTTTTATATATAAAATAATGAAAGTATATAGGTAAATAACATAATCATCATCTAGGTACTTCGCCTTTTCCCATGTTGGCGTTT
>NW_007533822.1:0-208 GCF_000475195.1 Diaphorina citri
GACAAGAAGGCAATTCCTGAACAATTACATATATCAAAATTTAGAAGAGGAAAACCAGCATAAAATTCAGAATATATTGAGAATTGAAAGTGTGGACCAAATGAATAGAGTATATTTCTTTATTAAGAGCATGGTGAAAAGAAGAAAATTTTTGAGAAACGAGTGAAGGATACGTGCATGTAAAAGAAGACAGAAATAGTAAAAAAAA
>NW_007533823.1:0-208 GCF_000475195.1 Diaphorina citri
TTGAATTCTTTTATTATTATCTTTTTCTTTTCTGTTTTTCACCCGCCTTAGGCCCGGTACGAGTGTTTTTTCGTGAAAATTTTTTTTGACGATTTTTTTTTTTACAATCTGAAAATCCATTTTTGATTTACCATTTTTGACGAAAAACGCCATCTCTCTCACTCAAATGTAGAAAGAAAAAGACAGAAAACTCTCGGTCTCGTACAGC
>NW_007533824.1:0-208 GCF_000475195.1 Diaphorina citri
ATCCGCGAACATAATCGCCAAATCCGCGAACATAATCGCCAAATCACATAGGTACGATATGTACATAGGTACGATAGGACCTATCGTACCTATGTACATACCTATCACCTGGTGGTAGGTAACATACCTGTTATTAAAAACAGATAAACAAAATACAGTCGAACCTGGATAAACGAGAATCCAAGGGACCAGCTCATTTTTTCGTTTA
>NW_007533825.1:0-208 GCF_000475195.1 Diaphorina citri
CACGCCGCCGGTGGCCGGCGCGCTCTTGCGGGCTGCCTTCGTCGCCAACTGCTTCCGCGGGGCCTTGCCTCCGGTCGATTTGCGAGCGGTCTGCTTCGTACGGGCCATGGTGCTTCAAATTTGCTTGTCAAAAGAGAGAGACGGAAAGATTTCGAATGACACAAAAGCCCCAAACACAGGGTCAAGATAAGCAGCGTGCCGCCAGCAG
>NW_007533826.1:0-208 GCF_000475195.1 Diaphorina citri
TTGACTTTTGTATAAATACAGTATTCTCCAATCCAATATGTGGCTTATTGAAATAAGTTGTTTCTTCTTTATGAAATACCTAGATTTTATTAGATGTTACAATGTCCTCCAAACGAGACGCCATCGTTCGCGTCACTGTCCACAAGAACTGAAAGGCCTTGTCTAAGAATATCACAAAGGACAAAGCCTGGCTTACCTCACCCCGAAA
>NW_007533827.1:0-208 GCF_000475195.1 Diaphorina citri
CACGGTTGTGAAAACGTAACCTATTCCCATTATATGTTTCCAGGCTCGAAAGTACATCAACTCGTTACCCCTGCTCACCAAGAAAGACTTCCGACAAGTGTTCAAAGGAGCTAATCCACAAGGTGAGAAATAATAATAATAACAGTGCTTATTTATACTGCTCGCATAGGACTGAAAAGTCCCTTTACTCCAGCAGTAGGCTACTACT
>NW_007533828.1:0-208 GCF_000475195.1 Diaphorina citri
AAGTAAGATAGTTGTTTTGACTTTTGGTAAGTAAAGATATCCTATTAAGAACGGATTTTTCAAAACTCGCAGTGGTGCTCAAATTAGGGACGAAAACGAATAAAAGTATAATATGGTGCCAAAATAGTATGCTCACGTAAAACGGTACAGTACGGTATGGTACGATACGGCACGGTACGGTCAGGTACAGTTAAGTACGATACGATAT
>NW_007533829.1:0-208 GCF_000475195.1 Diaphorina citri
TGTGTGTAGGTGTAGTTGTTGCTGATAGTGACAGTGGTGGGAATTCTTCTGTTTCTCAGATACGAGGCGGGACCTATGCTACTCGCAATACAAGGAAGGCCAGTGTTCGTACCCCTCGACCGCCCCGGTGACAAAGTCCAGCTGTTGTTGTACAGGATCAGGAGGGACAGGGGGGATGGCTTGGGGCACACCCTGTCTACCATGTCCG
>NW_007533830.1:0-208 GCF_000475195.1 Diaphorina citri
CTTAATAACTATCAAACAAACAGAGAGACAGACAGACAAGCACACAGACGGACAGACTAACAAACAAACTAAAACGCTAAACTGTCAAGGAAAATCTTACACCTCGCTTTGTTTGGTCAATTAGTATCGTGGATGATTCCTTGATTTATTGCACCAATTCATCTCAGTACCATCACATTATCATAGTACTTATCGTTTGTTTTTGCCC
>NW_007533831.1:0-208 GCF_000475195.1 Diaphorina citri
CATTCAGATGTTCAATTTTTCCGGGGAAATACCCCTTAAAATCTCGGTCTAAACAACTACGTTTGCAGTCTTCTTTGTAGTTTTGCAATCTTTGTGAGATCAGCCTCCCTTCATTTTTTAACAAATCACTTCCCAAACCCTTATCCACTTTGTGAACTCTCCAAAGTCCAAGTCTAATTGAATAAGCACTAGTCTAGTTGTCAAGAAC
>NW_007533832.1:0-208 GCF_000475195.1 Diaphorina citri
TTCAAATAGAGAATTATAGGTATGTAGTATAAATATTTCCCAAGAGGTTTGATAGAGGGAACTGTAACTACTAAGGTCTCATCGTCCCGAACTGGAAGAGGTAGGGAGGGCAGGATAGGAGAAATTCAGGCGTTCCGAGAACGAACCGAACCTTATCTGCTCAGGATTAAGTCCGCCCCGGTGACTCAGTATTCGATCCCGTGATTTA
>NW_007533833.1:0-208 GCF_000475195.1 Diaphorina citri
GGAGGTAGGATGGGGTGATTCTTGTTTCCGATAGATCACTAAAGTGAAGCTACGTCGAGCATGGTATATTCTGAATGGCTCTGGTTTAAATCCCAGCTTTCTGAACTGGCAATGCAGTTAGAGTTATACCTTATACAGTGACTTTAAACCCATTAATAAAGAACTAGAAATGAAGGTGAAGAAGATAACCTTCACTTGTTGAAAAGCA
>NW_007533834.1:0-208 GCF_000475195.1 Diaphorina citri
CCATACGCTCGTTTAACATCACAAGGACTGGTATGTTTGTCTTTTTCTTTGTCCTCCTTTTCTGGGTGAAGATTGCCTAAAAAAAAAAAATAATAATGATGCTTATTGATCACCTTTGTGACTGAGAATCAGTATTTAGCACTAGATCTTAACCCAGAGTTAGCTGAGTTTGAATCCTGGTGGGAATTTAAAGGTACAAAAATAAATC
>NW_007533835.1:0-208 GCF_000475195.1 Diaphorina citri
AACAACAACAACAACAACAACAACAACAACAACAACAACAACAACAACAACAACAACAACAACAACAACAACAATAACTCACGGTAATAAGAAGATCTGTAGGTACCTACGTTATTTACTAATCATGTTAAAATACATACTTGGAAAAAAGGAGTGAGATCCCCCACAAAAACACAAATGTGAAAAAAAAGGCCAAGTTCCTATCCAA
>NW_007533836.1:0-208 GCF_000475195.1 Diaphorina citri
GTTAACAGGTAAGAATAAGAATGGAAGACAATCTGAGCGCATGGCAGTGCGCAGTGCGCCAGGCCAAGTTCCAGTAAGCACGCCTGTGTATCTTTACACGAACCGATCCGGCAGGTTTTTCTCACCTTCATAAATCGGCTTCCTCTAGAGATAAACTTTTGAAATTCAGGGCACATATTAAGGTAAGGAATATAAACATGCCTTGAAA
>NW_007533837.1:0-208 GCF_000475195.1 Diaphorina citri
GAAGTGACCAATAATATGTCCAATAATAGCCGCGTCTTAATTATAGCGTGCTGTAATTATGATCCACTCTAGTCCCCTTATATATAATGACTGCTGAAACCCTCCAAGAGACACTCTAGTCCCCTCAAACATAAAAATCTGGTGTGAACATCACACGACTTTCCTTATCCTATTGAATGATGCTTATTTTTATGTTCTATAGTAACTT
>NW_007533838.1:0-208 GCF_000475195.1 Diaphorina citri
GAAAAAAGCATGCAATCATGTACTACCCAAGAAAACCACTGGAAACTCCAAAAGACGACCTGTACATTGGTGGAACGAGAACATTAATCAATTGAGGAAATTTTGTATAAAAAAAAGAAGAGCCATGACAAGAAAGAGGAGAAGAACAGATCTACAATATGAAGAACTAAGGAAGGAATACAAACTTGCTAAAAAAGAACTCAACATG
>NW_007533839.1:0-208 GCF_000475195.1 Diaphorina citri
AATCCTTCAATGTTATTTTCCAGAGTTTCAATGAATCCTATACCTGTGCATGTACCTTGCGCATTGCATTGTAAATTTTATCATACGAATACTTATCATTTTACGAGTTATTGGACTGATTACAGCTTCTCAAATAAAGACCTATCCCTTTTATGGAATGGATCTGGTATTTCTCTAGTCTCCGGTATTAGCTACCTACGTTTGTTAT
>NW_007533840.1:0-208 GCF_000475195.1 Diaphorina citri
TCTCAGATTTGCACTTGTTTTTGGATATTGATCTTGTTTCAGAATGTGATGGTGTTGGTTGAACTGTTGTTGCTGCTGTCGCCGCTGCTGTTGTTGTTGTTGTTGCTGCTGCTGTTGATGTTGTTGTTGTTGCTGCTGCTGCTGCTTAGAGTGAGGATAGCCATATGAGGAGAGCGGATCAATTTTCCGTCTACTATACTGATGATGA
>NW_007533841.1:0-208 GCF_000475195.1 Diaphorina citri
GTGGTAATAACTGAAGCTTGGCCATTTTCAATTGTAAGAAATTCAAACATAAGCGTTTTGATCACAAGGGGACATAATAATTATCTTAAAACTTACTTTTATATCTGGTATTTTCCTGACAGTCCATTCGATGTTCCTTATTATTGGAAGCATTGTGTTGCTTATTCATTCCACACACGAGAGGGTCTGATCTGCTTCCAAGTTCAAA
>NW_007533842.1:0-208 GCF_000475195.1 Diaphorina citri
ATTTATTTCACAAAAGAGTACACAGTCACTAGGTATAATCGCTATTACAAGGTACAATCTCTTATCACAAGTACGATCACTTTTCTATCACGGTTAACACTAACTTTCACTTAGGTACTTTACTGATACTTATCGCACTGGAAAACTCACTGACTATCACTGTACTAATCGCTTACTATATCGCGGACTTATCGCACAAACTATCGCT
>NW_007533843.1:0-208 GCF_000475195.1 Diaphorina citri
ATCAGGATAAAATCCTCCTTGGGCGGGATTCGAACCCGCGGCCTAGCGCTTACAAGGCAGACGCGCTACCAACCAAGCAACTAGGCTGGCTAGACTTGTCTTGGAATTAGTTTTATCCCACGAAGAAACCATTTTACGTCACTAATGCACAGTTTCATACTTTCAAAGGCACTTTTAAATCATAAAGTATCTGCTTTGTTATTCTTAC
>NW_007533844.1:0-208 GCF_000475195.1 Diaphorina citri
TAAGACCTTTAGAAACAAGGAAAATATGTAATAAAAAAAACTATCGAAAACTATCGATAGTTATCGATAGTTTTTTGAAAACTATCGATAACTATCGATGGCGCCGACTATCGATAGTTCTCCTCCTCTATGATTCACACGATTTACCCGCTTGATACGCATGTTGATTCCTATGGAGTGGCGTTCTCGATAGAGTTGCCTTCCTCAC
>NW_007533845.1:0-208 GCF_000475195.1 Diaphorina citri
AGACACCCTGGCAGAAAGTAAAAAAGTTAACCAGTTTTTCCATTGTCTATAGAGGAGTTTTCACTATAAAAAATATTACATGGGATTATGAGACTTCTACCCTCAAAAACCACGAATAAACTACCATTTAGGAGAATTTAAAAATCTAGTGATTTCTTTTCCTTGAATCCAGTGATTTTTAAAAATTTGGAGTGGAGACCCTGTTTTC
>NW_007533846.1:0-208 GCF_000475195.1 Diaphorina citri
TATGATAAGTGATGCTAATACGATTGCAGAACTGAAACGAGCTCTCGATGTGAATCAGTCAATGATTGACATCTCCGCAGACAGATTGGAACGGTTGAGAACACAGTGCGCCACCAGTGCGGAACTTACACAGCATGAAATCCGTACCATTGAGGTAAGTATGTTGTACACATTCCACTACCTGGTATTTGTTCAGAAGTCATGTCAA
>NW_007533847.1:0-208 GCF_000475195.1 Diaphorina citri
ATTTCATTTTTCGCTGGAGTAGCTCGGATTTTATTCACATTGTTGAGACTGCAGCTGCCAGCCGGTTGGTTAGATATACAAAAGGGTTCAACCGTCCTTCAATAGAACTACTGTACAAATAAACCTCTCAAAAAGCACTACAGACAGATACAGGAATTCTATGCCTTTACAGCGACTGAGCGACTGTCTGCGACTAGGTAAACGCAAG
>NW_007533848.1:0-208 GCF_000475195.1 Diaphorina citri
TCTACATACATATTCTCTTAGGGGATTCGAGTTATTCACAGGTGGAATCAACGCCTCCAACATACATCCCCTAAAGGACTATAAACAGGGATTAGACTAGTCCAGATTTCCTCACGCTATATCAATAGCGAAGGTTGAGTGCGAAGGGCATCCCATTCGGAAAATTTTGTTTAGCCAAAACCAGTTGGCCTCAAAGCGATCACTCTAA
>NW_007533849.1:0-208 GCF_000475195.1 Diaphorina citri
TAGGGGAAGCAACAAAAATGGAAAATTCATATTGATTGGTGATTTATGCTTCAAATAGGTCCCACTAATTATTCATTTCGAAATTCAGTCCTAAAAATAAAATTTTGAAATATCCATTTTGAGCTCCAGCCTCCAGCTCCAGAGGCCATCAGGGCCGAAAGTCTAAATTTCATTTTTGGGTCTGAATTTTAATTATGAACAATCTACT
>NW_007533850.1:0-208 GCF_000475195.1 Diaphorina citri
ACGATTCTCATTAATATCTGAGACGTCCTTACCTGGAATAGGTTGCAATGGTACTATGTTGAGGAAATGAGCTGGAGTAAGAGCAGATGGCTCACTTCCATCCGAACTAAGAACGCAAAGAGGTCTAGAGTTGAGAATTGATTCTATCTGAACTAGAACAGTGGAGAGTTCTTCGTAAGTCAATATCTGCTTACCTATAGCTTTGTAG
>NW_007533852.1:0-208 GCF_000475195.1 Diaphorina citri
CTATTAAACCGACAATAATCGTCCTCTGACATTTCCTGGTGGGTACCTAGCTAAGTAGCTAACTTCACATCAAAATAAATCATGCATCCGTGCAGCGGACATAAGTACCTACACAGTATACATGCACCTTTGTACATAAGTTCGACTGGAGTACAAAGTACAATACAGTCAGTTTTACTGAAAATAACTGAAGTCTCGAGAACTAGTA
>NW_007533853.1:0-208 GCF_000475195.1 Diaphorina citri
AACAAAGGGTTAACATATGCTAAGACAACAAAGGGTTAATATGTGCTAAGGTAACAAAGGGTTAACAACCTAAAAATAATAATCTTCAGAGTATTCTACAATATACCTACATAATGAAAATTATTTGCACAAACAGACAAATATTAGGTACAAGAAAATAATGATAAGAATTCAACAGTTACCGTCTCACATAAAGTACCTACTTACA
>NW_007533854.1:0-208 GCF_000475195.1 Diaphorina citri
TAGTATTTCTTGGGTTTCTTCTTCATATTGCTTCTTTTTATCCTCTTTCCATTTCATTTTGTAGTAGGTACTTTTATTTATATCTCTTTCTTCTTTATCTTCTTCTTGATTCCAGTCTACCTGTAATTGAAGTGTAATCGGGAAATGATCAGACCCAGTGATTCCGTGCTCTACATTCATACAGAGCACTTTGGTTATACCTGTTAGG
>NW_007533855.1:0-208 GCF_000475195.1 Diaphorina citri
TGCAAAACCAATATTTAGCTCACCTCTTATTGTTGCTACCGAGTACCTATCTTTCTTTTCACAGCTATCCCCATTCTTGTTCTTCAAAGAATAGAGCCCTCTTTATCTCTACAAATTTGACTCCGAGATGATTGGATCTTCCGACTCAACTGAGCGGAAATATCAAAGATTTTTTGAACCTGAAAGAAAAGGTGCCATAAGTGGCGCA
>NW_007533856.1:0-208 GCF_000475195.1 Diaphorina citri
CGGGCGGGAATCGAACCCGCGGCCTAGCGCTTACAAGGCAGACGCACTACCAACTAAGCTAACTAGGCTGGCCAGGATAAGTTTGAGTTTACTCCCAAAATTTTGGGTTCATTTGAAACACACGTAAAAACAGGTAATGTACAAGTTTAAGAGGGCTCAATACTCATCATTACAGAGTACAGTAGAACCTCGATTATTTCAACTAATT
>NW_007533857.1:0-208 GCF_000475195.1 Diaphorina citri
TTATCTTCGCTGTTGTTTCCACTGGTCGCTATTTTACAAACAACTCGATTGTCCTCAGAGAGGTTTATTGAATTTGAGTCCAAGCTGACTAGAGGGCCAAACATCTTCAATACATTTTCAGAGCAATAGGCGTAGCTTAGAGCAATCGCTGGTGACAGTAGCAATAAGCTACCTAGTCTGGAACACTTCTAACGCAGCTCAGATTAGC
>NW_007533858.1:0-208 GCF_000475195.1 Diaphorina citri
CATACATGACTTATATGTATACTTTAAGCCCTTACAGGAGGCGTAAAGTCTCCACAAAGTTCTTGAGACCTCACACGAATCTGTGCTGAACTTTTGGCTTCTCCCTAGATCCTAGAACATATCGATTTTTGCTCCTTTTTACTTTCCTTATCCTATAGGAAGGAAAGTAATGTAATCGGGTCAAATTTTCGATGGTCAGTTTTTAGTG
>NW_007533859.1:0-208 GCF_000475195.1 Diaphorina citri
TACATACCTCTTGTGGAACTAGTCTGTAAAACCGAGTCCGCAACACAGACCAGAAAAATGCTCAGGACTTATTTTAGACTGGTACAAGAGATTTCATAGTTGGGCATACTTGGTCGAATAGCATAGCTTTTACTTGTTAAGCACTAATCGTCGGATGCCTAATACATATTAGGGATGCCTACAAGTCGCTAGTCGCTAGTGGATTAGA
>NW_007533860.1:0-208 GCF_000475195.1 Diaphorina citri
GTATGAGACATGTGACAATAAATTGAAAAATATCAAACAAGACACGAAGTATTGGGCCTCCTCAACTAGAAATATCCGTAAAGAGGAAGTTGTATTAACTCGTCTTCGCATTGGGCATAGTCTTCTAACGCACAAATTCTTACTTGATCGACAAGAACCACCAACGTGTAATAATTGCCAAGTACTGATTACAATCAAACACATACTC
>NW_007533861.1:0-208 GCF_000475195.1 Diaphorina citri
CGATTATGTTCGCGGATTTGGCAATTATGTTCGCGGATTCGCGTCCCGAATCTACATTTTGGATATTTGGCAAGCCTACCTAATACCTATGTAGGTACTCGAGATAAACACTCTACATCAGAAAGGTACCTCTGCAGTTTAAAATATTGCCGTGAAAAAGCTTGGCTGAATATCGCATAAACTACGCTACAAGTTCATGTCTTCATAA
>NW_007533862.1:0-208 GCF_000475195.1 Diaphorina citri
TGGGTGAGTCGACCTCGAACTTTTTGTAAACAAACGGTTACCGGGAAAAATTCAAATTTTCTTCAATCCTAAAATTTCAAAGTGAAAAGAAAAGAGAAAAGGATTTTGTGCTTTTGTGTCATATTTTGGTCGGTTTTTTGAAAACTTTGGAATAATCTTTTGACTTTGCATTAGTTCTGTGCTAAGGATAAATGCTTGGAAAGAAGAA
>NW_007533863.1:0-208 GCF_000475195.1 Diaphorina citri
AATGAAATGCAAGAAAATAATAAGACATAATGATAAGATAAAACCCAAAAGTACAGGGGTGACTTGTAAGCGTTGAACCCAATAGTGGCGTATAGAAGCTAAATTTCCACTGCCAGGAAAGTATCTTGGAGGGTAGCTCGTCTGCCTTCTAACTTGTAAGCGAAAACTACGGGTTCAATTCCCACCCAGGGAAAATTGTATCCTAAAC
>NW_007533864.1:0-208 GCF_000475195.1 Diaphorina citri
CTTATGGGCGTTGAAGCCCTCAATCAATACTCGGCCAGAGCAACTGTAGAAGAGGGACAGGAAACGATGGAGGACGTTTTCAATGTGTTGTCGGAGATTTGTCTACCAAAGAAGAATGAAATTTGGGATTTCTATCAATTCTTTGACCGGAAGCAGCAGTCTGGAGAGACGTTCGACAGTTTCTATTCTGAGTTGAGAAGACGGGTGA
>NW_007533865.1:0-208 GCF_000475195.1 Diaphorina citri
AAGGCCTAAGCTACCTCAAATCAACATACCAGTATTTGACGGTACCCATGAAAGTTTTTCCTCTTTCAAATCATTGTTCGATGCCCTGGTCCACTCTCAAGTGGGCTTGACCCCCATTGAGAAGTATAGCTATTTGAAGTCCCTCCTATCTGGACCTGCTTTAGCCTGTATTCAAGGTTTCTCATTTTCCGAGAACAACTATCAGATA
>NW_007533866.1:0-208 GCF_000475195.1 Diaphorina citri
TTGGTCGAAAATTGGCCGCCGTAGGCGGTCGATTTTGGACTTAGAAAATTTTCAAAAAAAAGTTCAATTTTTGGACACTTTTTAGGCCGTGGTTATGAACAGGGCCATCGTAGGCCATCGTCGGCCTTTGTGCGTGTAAAGTTGGCGGGAAATTCGAATTTTTGATTTTTTTTCCGCAACTTGTACAATCTGAATTCATTTTTTACTT
>NW_007533867.1:0-208 GCF_000475195.1 Diaphorina citri
AAACTTGAACTTTGTTCTGGAGAACAGGAACACCGTATATGCACGAGTATACAATACAAAGAAATAATATTTTGTTTTGTTAAATTATAATACTTTTTCCGTCTTTTTTCCTCTCTTTTTCAAACATGGTTTTGATTGTAACGTGGTTTTTCCACAAGACTGAAGCTTTTCTTTCCACAAAGCTCGAGAAACTTGGTTTCTTTGTATG
>NW_007533868.1:0-208 GCF_000475195.1 Diaphorina citri
CACAAATCTCATGTTCTTGATTTGTTCGATCATTCTCTTCTTGTTTGTCCAAACATTTATTTTCGTGTATTTGAATACGATAATTTTCCCGAGTTCTAAACCTTATCATCATTGGACTCTCAAATAACATTGCTATAGTTTTATCTTTATTGATCAATATATCTTTTTGGTGAAGCCATTTCACAATTTTATCAATGTCCTCTTGTAA
>NW_007533869.1:0-208 GCF_000475195.1 Diaphorina citri
AGTACCCTCACTGGTATATTTCAACCTCCCCAGTTTCTCTAAAATTCACCTGCAGCACCTCTAAAGAGTCCGCATACTAAGGTTTATTCTAGAGAAAAGCTGTGAGTCCATATACTATCCCATTAAGAGGACCAAGAGGTGCCTAGGCCAGAGAGCTAGCTCGGGGCCCCCGAACTGAAGGGGTCTAATGAGGGGTTTGATAGGTCTG
>NW_007533870.1:0-208 GCF_000475195.1 Diaphorina citri
GAACGGTGGAGTATTGGTGTACAGAAAATTTCAAGTACCACTGATTTGTGCGTCACACAATCGTACCTTTCATACATGCTCTTACTTTTATATTTTTGCCAATACTTTATTTATTTTTTAGAGTCAGTAAACATTATTTTATTAACGAAAACCAAACACGAGAAAATTTACAAAATTCACGAGTTTTTTTACATTCGCCTTCTTTACG
>NW_007533871.1:0-208 GCF_000475195.1 Diaphorina citri
TCCTATTATTTCAACAGTTAATTTAGCACCTCCTTAGGTATTGAAATATGTAATGTACAATAGAAATAGCATCTTAAGTATGCAGAATTGCAAGGACCGCAGCATATCAAAGTTCTGGATTCTGTGAGAACCCAAAATATTGAATACAAGTGCAGGAAGACCAAAGATTCTTTAAACGACCCTGCCTCAATTTCAACCTTCAGCAGAG
>NW_007533872.1:0-208 GCF_000475195.1 Diaphorina citri
ATCGTGAACTTTGACGTCACGGCATACGCTCCCGTAGGCGATGACGTCACATCAAATGTCCCGAGCAAAGCTCCACATGAGTGTGTTTGTGCGCAGTTCTTTCTGCTCCTCCGCAAGTGTGCTTGCATACTAGCGCTACCTAACGGACGAAAAAAACAACTGCGTAAAGTCTGACGTCACACATATTTGAACTCTTTCATTAGAACGG
>NW_007533873.1:0-208 GCF_000475195.1 Diaphorina citri
GGCTTTAGAACAATCCTTGTGTTTTATACAATATTTAGACAAAACACACAACTCCTTACACTCTTCACAAGGGAAAGTGATGTCTTGTAAACGAGATACTGCACATAGATCAGAGTCCATATGATACACACTATGCACATCCTGCATATGTTTCCGCAAGTCATTTTTGCGCCTGAACAGCCTACATCCACATACCAAGCATACAAAC
>NW_007533874.1:0-208 GCF_000475195.1 Diaphorina citri
AGAACGACCAGGTTATGAAATATTATTTTATTTTATGGATCAACACTAAGCAATCCATAAGTATTAAACAAAAGAATTAACAAAATTTTCATTTGTAAATATTTATTAAAATCAGAATTGAAATATTATAGTGTCCAAGAACGACCGGAAAACCTTGACCACAGGTTTGTTTACAAATATGAGTGGAAGACACACAAATTTCACCAAT
>NW_007533875.1:0-208 GCF_000475195.1 Diaphorina citri
TTTGCAATGGGTACGTGCCTAAATTTGCAAATGGGCACTTACCTAAATTTGCAATGGGTACGTGCCTAAATTTGCAAACGAGCACTTACCTAAATTTGCAATGGACACTTACCAAAATCTGCAATGAGCGCTTGCCTAAATTTTTAGTGGGCAGCTGGGCCCTCTTACTGAGAAATCGAACCTTGGTAACAAACAATAAAATTACAAA
>NW_007533876.1:0-208 GCF_000475195.1 Diaphorina citri
CCAACCGTTGCACCGGTCTTAACCAAAAGTTTCGTGTCGCATCCTTGTCACATTTGACAGCTATATACCAAATTTCAACTCTCTAGCTCTTACCGTTCTCGAGATATTTTGTTTACAGACAGACACACGGACACAGACAGACACACACACGGACCAATGGCTGAAACTTTGGATTTAGGCTCTAGAGACCTCAAAACGTGTTTTGGCA
>NW_007533877.1:0-208 GCF_000475195.1 Diaphorina citri
TCGGAACTTCAGGCAGTCTTCTGCCAACACTGGTTATAATGCTAGTCTTGACCGGAATTGGTTGGGACCATTCGTTGTTGCTTCCCAGGAGTCTCCCGTTATTTTTCATTTGTCGACGGAGGAGGGAGAAGCGGCCGGACGATGGCATGTACGTCATTTGAAGAAATGTGTCCAGAGGTAGAAATGAAAAATAACGATCCCAATGTTA
>NW_007533878.1:0-208 GCF_000475195.1 Diaphorina citri
AGAGATTTGAGGGTAATGGAACTTCTAAACTGTGGATTACAGAATTTTGTTTTCAAAATCATGGTATTCACGATTTATTTTCTTCTTGTTGAGATGAACATGTGTACGGTTTTCCTGTTTGACCCCATATGTGCCTTGCGTGTGACAATGTCTTTCTGTCCATTGTTTGTCCAACTGGAAAACCAAACTCTTGTACATTATCATGCTC
>NW_007533879.1:0-208 GCF_000475195.1 Diaphorina citri
GCAGTATGATGATGTAGCTAGGGCTTTTGACCCTATCCTAGCATAATAAATAATATTAGTGTTTTTACGAGGTTGGATGGAAGTAGCTCTGACTGCAAAGGTGCTTTTTTA
Organism: Diaphorina citri; assembly: GCF_000475195.1. NCBI lineage: Eukaryota > Metazoa > Arthropoda > Insecta > Hemiptera > Psyllidae > Diaphorina > Diaphorina citri. The sequence goes on from NW_007533879.1 coordinate 112, forward strand.
GTTTTCCTGGTCAAAATTGACAAGAACATTTCGGCGCAAGCGGTGTGCAGTCCGGAATAATTATTTCTTCCTCCAGCAGACGTAAGTTGTACACACA
>NW_007533880.1:0-208 GCF_000475195.1 Diaphorina citri
TGTCATTACTTCATTAGTATCTAATTTTGCACCACGCCTTTACCACAAGTTTTATCTACATATCCACTAACTCTATTTCTGTTATAATCAGCGTTATTGCATGTTTCAAATAAAGTCCTTTATGTGTATTAGTTGGAAATAATAAGAAGGCAATTTGTACAAGAGAGAAACAGTCAGACTGAAAGTATATTGTGGAATGATGGTACTA
>NW_007533881.1:0-208 GCF_000475195.1 Diaphorina citri
AGCGTATCCAATAAGCACAAAGGTCTGTATGAAGAGGGTTCAAAATCTGGTTTGTTTGGCTTGGGTAAGAGTGCAACTTTTGCTCTTTTCCAAATGTCTGGATATATTCCTGTTTTGATTATCGAGTTGTAGATATTGAGTAGTGTTGTTGGACAGGCTTTTACAACTACTTTCAGGATATCTGCAGTGATTTGGTCTGGGCCAGGAG
>NW_007533882.1:0-208 GCF_000475195.1 Diaphorina citri
TCTCAAAGACTTCATTTAAAACGTGGGTAGGTAGGTTCAAAATATTTTATCATCAGATTAAAACGAAAAATTTACATGGATTTAGAATGAAGTGTAGGGTACCTACATAATATTATTTGACCTCTTTCTCCTTCTAGACGTGGTTCTAGACTCAAAGATCTACTATGCAAACTCTAGGTAGACTTGATTCAGCTTGACTACTACTAAC
>NW_007533883.1:0-208 GCF_000475195.1 Diaphorina citri
TAGTGCGTGTTTTTTATAGTCCTTCATGTGTTTAACTTCAAATTTTAGCTATGAAGTATGGTGTGGCGCAGAGAGTGAAAAGTTATAACTTACTTTTACCCAAAATGTCAATCCATCCATTTAAATTCTTAGCCAAACTACTCGGAATCACACGAATCAGAATATTAGCAGCCATTGCCGTCAGTACGCGACATCAAAGCATAACGAA
>NW_007533884.1:0-208 GCF_000475195.1 Diaphorina citri
GAGATTGAAAAGTTAGAGCGATTAAAAGCTTACGAATTACGGAAGCTCTCGATCAAAAGTATGTCAAACTAGAAAAAGGATTCTGCATAACAGTCAAATTGGCGAATATTTCTCCAGCCTCGTTAATAGCTTGAAAATAAGCGCGTCTGTCACTAAGCGCTAGGTCGCGGGGTTCGATTCCCGACAGGGACGGATTTTATCCTAAACA
>NW_007533885.1:0-208 GCF_000475195.1 Diaphorina citri
TCTCACTCAATAAATGCATACTGGGTGACTCAATGATTTTCCCTCGTTTTACGTTCAGAATATTGCATTTGTTGAGGCATTCGGGTTGGTTGGGTCACTGTTCCATAGCATTTCTAATCTTCTCATGTAGGTACTGCTTCCTATTGGCGTCGAGTTCAGTAGAAATATAGTATGCGTCTAATAATTTCATATTTAGGTTTCTATCCCA
>NW_007533886.1:0-208 GCF_000475195.1 Diaphorina citri
AGAAACAACCCAGTCTGATCTGTTCATGAGATCAAATAGTTTCTTACCATTAGGATTTTCCTCAACACTATTCCAAGCGGGGTGTTTACAATTGATGTCACCAATTAACATGGTAGGAGTATCATTCCCCGTAAAAATGACATTCAGGTCTCGAATAGACAAGGACTTCCTAGATCTGTATGCAGAGAAGATCTTTAATTTTGACCCA
>NW_007533887.1:0-208 GCF_000475195.1 Diaphorina citri
CGCGACCGTATGTTTAACCCCGCGAAGCCCTATGGAGGTTCAGGGAAGCCAAGTCCCGCTGGCGAGCGCTAAGCGCGATTCGGGTCCTATACTTTTATTCACTCGTGAAGACGGGTATCTTTTAGGTGCTTTTGTTAAGTTCGCTGTATGGTTACAATCTTACAATAGAGTAATAATGGGTATGTCGGTAACTTAAGCTCTACTTACG
>NW_007533888.1:0-208 GCF_000475195.1 Diaphorina citri
ATCTGAAGAGTGTGATTTCCATCCCAAAGTTTTCAGAGCTCTATGCTGAATTTGTTCAATTCTAGCACAGTTATATGAATAAACTGGATTCCAGATGCAGGATGCAAACTCAAGAGTGTTACGAACAAGACTACAATACAATATTTTGAAAGATAAAGTATCAGGAAAATCACGAGTAGAGCGAACAACAAAACCTAGCATTTTAGAA
>NW_007533889.1:0-208 GCF_000475195.1 Diaphorina citri
TTATATTCTTGTCATAGTATTTTATTGTTATTTTATACATAAAATTTTACTTCTTCATAATTAGAAAACAAATTTATTTTTATTTTAATAATTTTATCAACTTCGATACCTACTGGTTTATTTATAATAATTATATTCTTGTCATAGTATTTTATTGTTATTTTATACATAAAATTTTACTTCTTCATAATTAGAAAACAAATTTATT
>NW_007533890.1:0-208 GCF_000475195.1 Diaphorina citri
CATACGGGTCACCTGAGACAATCAAGTACAAACTTATTCATTTCAAATTCATACTAAATAGAGTGCATTTCCTCCCTCTTGGTTGTCTTTCCTTTTATCCACTCGTATTGGCTTTTTCTCAAAGCAATGATTGAATTCAAAATTTGGAAAACAAATCTGACAGTCTTTTCAGGGGTCTGACCGGATGGATTTAGTTGAGTACAAACTC
>NW_007533891.1:0-208 GCF_000475195.1 Diaphorina citri
GACATCCGATGATTATGATACTCTGTTCGTGGAAATGTTCGGAATTCTGGATAGCCTGTGCGAAGATCTAACTAAAGAGCAAATAGTGACGGCGATCACACTTGCTCATTTCGGAAGATTTGACGACCGGATCAAATATATTTTGAGTTCCCGAGAAAGGAAGAACAGAGAAACCCTGTTACAAGAGCTCAAGTACATAAAGCCCGGA
>NW_007533892.1:0-208 GCF_000475195.1 Diaphorina citri
TTTTCACAAAACGGTTAGAGATATCGAAAAAGTTATGAGAGTTGACCCCCCCAAAACCATACCTAAAACCCCCCAATTGTTAATTTTTATGAACATCGGAACAACGGTTAGCGGTATTTTCCTGTATTTGTACAGTTAACAGTATTTCGACCGCTTTTTTAGTCCGTCCTTCCTTTATTATTACAATAGTAATAAACAAGCAGGGCCC
>NW_007533893.1:0-208 GCF_000475195.1 Diaphorina citri
AGTGTCTAATCTACATACATATTAGTACTTTATTACTCTAAAGTATATTAAATTTAATCTGCTTATTTTTCGGAGAAATCCCATTGCATACACAGGTTTGTATTTTGTATGATAACAGGAATGAGTGAGGACAGGGTTTAGGATTATACCAATATCCTCTTCATAAAATGAATTTTTCGCAGAAATCAACTGTTGACACACACGTGTT
>NW_007533894.1:0-208 GCF_000475195.1 Diaphorina citri
AACATTAAAGAAATAATAAATTAAAATTGTTTTTTAATAGGTAATCGTAAATATTTAAAAAATAAATTCAGATAAAAAAAAATTAACATTTTTTTCATCAGGACAATTACGATAAAAAAGGATTTTAATATGGTGAGCTTTCGATGTACTCCTGCTGCGATAGAGTCAACATCTATCTTGCTCTGAAGATGATGTCCTGAGTGACATC
>NW_007533895.1:0-208 GCF_000475195.1 Diaphorina citri
CTCACCATGTCCTTCTCTTTCAGCCAACTCTCCTGTACCTATTAATCTTTACCTTTGAACCTTTACCTCTCCTTACAAGATACCTACAACTTGATATTATTATTGTATTTTCACTGAAAATTTCCTTGACAATCTACAATGATGAATTCTAACAATAATTTTGCGAATGCACTGAAGAAAAACCTTCCCCCCTCCTCCTCCTCCTCCT
>NW_007533896.1:0-208 GCF_000475195.1 Diaphorina citri
GAAGCTCGATTATGAGATGACCTCCAGAATTAGATTCCAGAGTTTTAAATCAGTAAAACTCAGAAGGTTGAATCAGGAGTTCATTTATCAGCATGCAAGACAGGAAAAATAGGTTCCTGTGGGTAAGCTTCGTTGTACATAATTATTATATTTTTAATTTTCTAAATTTCTACAATTTATACTAATAAAATATTTATGTTTTAAAAAA
>NW_007533897.1:0-208 GCF_000475195.1 Diaphorina citri
CAGGTACATGGTCATTTCCATGTTACGTTCGTTACGTTCACATTAGGTGTAAGGAGTTGGAAGTAATAGGAGAGAGAGGGAGGGAAAGAGAGAGAGAGAGAAATGGATGTAGGGAGAGAGAGAGAGAGAGGACGGAAAAGGGAGAGGAAGGAAGGGAGAGAAATGGAGGGGGAGAGAGGGGGAAGAAGAGGTGCCAGCATAAAAGACG
>NW_007533898.1:0-208 GCF_000475195.1 Diaphorina citri
GGAATGGCGGCTGTGCAGATGGTGTGCGGAACGATGTGGTGCTTCAGGACACCTGGAGAGGGGAGAAAATTAGAAAATGTACCGACATGAGCCGCAATAATTCGATCCATATCACTGAGAAAACACATATTTAGTGATAGGGTTCCATGAATTTTAGGAGACTTTGGGTGGAAGAACTCTATTATTGGGTCATTTCTCCTGATTCAAG
>NW_007533899.1:0-208 GCF_000475195.1 Diaphorina citri
ATCTCTTAGAATAGTCCCTGGTTTCAATTCCATTTCCCTTGTTCCTCTCATCTCTTAGAATAGTCCCTGGTTTTAATTCCATTTCCCTTGTTCCTTAGGTAGGATGTACGTCTTGGATTACAAAGTCTTGCCTCTTTTTCCTCTCCGATTCCTCTTTATGATGGAACATAAATTTTTATTTGTCTAACAAACACAGGCATAGGGTTTC
>NW_007533900.1:0-208 GCF_000475195.1 Diaphorina citri
TTGGGGTGCCATCAGGAGCGGTGTAAGCGTAGTGTCCACTTCTAACGAGCACATCTCCGGTGTTGTCAGCGTTGCGGACAGACTTGGCGTTGTCGGAGAAAGCTTGGCCGTCAGCGGTCAGGTAGTTGACTTGGTAGGCACCGTCTGGGTGGTGGATTTCGGACTTGGAGACGATTGGGATGTAGTTCTCAGGGAAGGCGGCAGCAGC
>NW_007533901.1:0-208 GCF_000475195.1 Diaphorina citri
TTTTTTAATGGTGGGATTTATAGCAAAATTCCCACAAAAATCTCGTCCTCAACACGCTCCCCTGTGCCAGATCCATTTACCGAATCATTTTTTGATAGTGGCAGAGTGCGGTTTCAGGATCACAACGAACTTCCCTCAAGAATCTCAAGATAAAAGCGTTTTATGGGCTTAACTGTCGTGTTTCTTCCAATTTTTCCATTTCTCTCAA
>NW_007533902.1:0-208 GCF_000475195.1 Diaphorina citri
TCCATTTATTAATATTACAACGTAACAACAGAACATAAAAATTCACATAAATGGTATACCCATCCGTAAAAGCTTGTGCCACGGATGGGGATAAATCGCACGATCATCTCGTAGTATGATGAGGGACATAGCACGGGATGGGCATGCTACGACACAGACCACAGTATTCTAATGTAGTACCTAGTTGTTCCATTGCTACGAAAAAAAA
>NW_007533903.1:0-208 GCF_000475195.1 Diaphorina citri
ATAGGAAAGATCTTAAAAAAGTAAGCTTGATTATCTTGAAAAGATAGGGGAAAGATCTTTAAAAGGTAAGCTTGATTATCTTGAAAAGATAGGGGAAAGATCTTTAAAAGGTAAGCTTGATTAAATCTTGAAAAGGTAAGCTTGATTAAATCTTGAAAATAGGAAAGATCTTAAAAAAGTAAGCTTGATTATCTTGAAAAGATAGGGG
>NW_007533904.1:0-208 GCF_000475195.1 Diaphorina citri
ATGCCACACTATTCCAATTGTTATTTTATCAAACTAATTTCCATTGCTTGATATTCAATATTGTTTTCTTGTTTGTCAATTTCTATGTTCTTTTTGTACAACTAAAACAAAGTATTTTGGCTAAAAAAATAAAAAAATAGGTATCAGCCTGTTTTCTCACCGAAATCATTCCCTGAAATTTTCGCGCACGACTACGTAATTTTAACTT
>NW_007533905.1:0-208 GCF_000475195.1 Diaphorina citri
TGTGTTCATTGCAAAGGCGAGCATATGTCATTTACTGCTCAGGGGAGCATATGCCCAGAGTACAAAAAACAAGTCGAAATAAAAACAATCATGACTCGTGAAAGTAAAACCTTTCTGGAAGCTCGAGCAGCTCTTAGAAAGAAATCCTATGCAACAGCCTCAAGTAACAATAATACAGCATTAGGTACCTACTCTAATCCTGCCACGC
>NW_007533906.1:0-208 GCF_000475195.1 Diaphorina citri
GAAGTTTCTCCTCCACCGAACCTCGGGATAGCACTGAGAGACCCTGTATGAAATCCTGGGAAAATATGGGAAAGATCTTAGCAAAGGACAATAGACTAAGGGCCCGTTCCCACTTGTTTGGAAAAAATCATGTCGTGTGTAGTGGGAACACTCTCATATTACATTGCCTACAGGACATTTGGGAATCGTATGAAATTCATAACAAGTG
>NW_007533907.1:0-208 GCF_000475195.1 Diaphorina citri
CTAGAACAATTGAAATTCTTACGTTAAACGAGAGCGAAAATTTTCTGCACTTCAGATGAAAAGTAGGCACGCGAATGAATTCAATTCTTTTATTGCTTTCTTAACTTCCCATATTTCTATCTTTGTTCCGATTGTATCATGTTCACATTCATTCTCATTGTCAACATCATTCATTTCTTCATTTGCTTCTGTATCATATAGTTCTTTG
>NW_007533908.1:0-208 GCF_000475195.1 Diaphorina citri
ACAGGCTAACTTATTCTTTATTTAATACAGTTACTTACCAATATTTTGAAACTAACAAATATCTTGATTTTCCATAGAGCTCTAATAAAACAAGTGAAACTTTGAATTTTTCTGGTGTTTCCTCATATGGGGAAAGTTTTTTCGAGTAAAAAATTCACTTGATAATCTTGATATCCGATAAAAATAGGGAAATGGTAAAAATGTTAAT
>NW_007533909.1:0-208 GCF_000475195.1 Diaphorina citri
TTGTGCGCGATTTACTAGCGCATACGAAAAATAATTTGACGTCAGGATTGTCAGGAACTAATGAAAAAAAGTTACTTTACTTTGTATTCAATATTAACTGAACAAACGATGTAAGACCTACCTACCATTTTGCATTTTTTTCTTCAAAATGAGTGTTCCACCACCACAACTGCTACATTAGACTCATTTGGTCTGTGTTGTAGTATGT
>NW_007533910.1:0-208 GCF_000475195.1 Diaphorina citri
CTCTTCTGCTTTAGGGCGATAACTACGATAAGACCTTAGCCTTAGACTGATGGTCCAGTTCCTTCTATTTAACCTCATTATAAGAATTATAAGATATAGGTAATAATACACATAAATTACATAATGACATATACATGTTAAATTTTTTTCATGCAACAAGGAAAAAAAAATCAAGAGGAAAGAATTAGAATAGATCAGTTGCGCTTAC
>NW_007533911.1:0-208 GCF_000475195.1 Diaphorina citri
ACTTTGGCTTACGATTGAATGGTACTTCTAGGTACTTCTTCTTTTCTGCGCAAATCACTTGGTGAACCGGCAACAAGTGGAAAATTAAAGAACTTGGGATTGTCTAAAAAAAGTCAATAGAATACCCTTGTCCTGCTTATCCTATTGTTATCCAAGAGAACCAATTTTCAAGTTAATCGGTCTGGCCTAGTAAATGTGGCTTACCCTA
>NW_007533912.1:0-208 GCF_000475195.1 Diaphorina citri
ACACAACAAAAAGGCACGTTAATGACTGTCATTTTAGCACTGTCAGCATGTAATGGTGAAAGAGGTGTTAAACGATATGGAGGCAGTAGAAACAATTTTGAAAGAGGAAAAAGCAGCAGAAGGAGAAGATATGAAGGATCGACCACTTTAATAAACCACTGATGGTTAAGCTGAACTTTTAAGTCAGGGGTTTCCAACTTCCATGTGT
>NW_007533913.1:0-208 GCF_000475195.1 Diaphorina citri
GACAAATGGAGTGTGCCTCAAGGCATGTGATGTGTTCTAATCCACTCGACCCCGACAGCTAAGTGTAGCTTTTTTTTTTTTTTAAAAAAAAAAAGAACTTGACTATTAATTTTGGACTATTAATTTGTTCACCGCCAGCCTACTTAGCTTAGTTGGTAGTGCGTCTGCCTTGTAAGCGCTAGGCCGCGGGTTCGATTCCCGCCCGGGG
>NW_007533914.1:0-208 GCF_000475195.1 Diaphorina citri
TTTTCCACAAGTTTGGCCATGCCTCGGGATGAACTAGCGGGATTCCGGAGCGAAGCGACGGAATTCAGCTAGTTATTATATAAAACAGGTTCGAAGTATGATATGTTTATTTTTAAAGTTACATTTACAGGTTTAACTCTTTCCCTGCCAAGCGAAAAAGTGACATGTTTCCTACGCGGCCAAGCCAAAAACGTGTACATTTCCCCAG
>NW_007533915.1:0-208 GCF_000475195.1 Diaphorina citri
GTAGCAAATAGCAGTCAATCTCATTTTCCTTCAATTACCTTCAGAGGAGACTGGAATGTAAACTCTATTACTTACTTCTGCTACTCGTATATCTCGGTAAAAACTCAACCTAGTTTCAAACTCAGCTTACAGTTAGATTAATCAGAGAAGAGAAAAATTACTAAATTGTACCTGGAAAAAGTTTATTATTTTAAAATTGGTCATAAAA
>NW_007533916.1:0-208 GCF_000475195.1 Diaphorina citri
TAGAACTGTCCGACTTACAGTTGAGAAGTTTAATGTAATAGAAAGTCGTGTGATGTTCACACCAGATTTTTTTTTTTTAAATTTTTCTAAGTCCAAAATCGACCGCCTACGGCGGCCAATTTTCGACCATAAATTTCCTATCTTAAAATACTCCCCGTGTGATAAGGAATCATATAAAGTATGAAAAAAATTGATTTTTTTTTTTTTT
>NW_007533917.1:0-208 GCF_000475195.1 Diaphorina citri
GTGCGAGTCCTAAATATACAGTGTGTCCACTTTTAATGTGCGCCATAGGAAAAATACATGTAAAAACAGTTTTTCTTGCCAGCCTAGTTAGCTTAGTTGGTAGTGCGTCTGCCTTGTAAGCGCTAGGAAATCAAAAGTCCCCATTAAGTATTTTAGTTAAACCAAATATGTTAACTCATGTATTTTTATCTGAGGAATTCACTGGTGG
>NW_007533918.1:0-208 GCF_000475195.1 Diaphorina citri
TGTCATGGTTGATGCATATTTATTATATTTCCATCTAAATTCATTTTGAAATAATGTTGGGAAAAAGAATGAAAACTCTTTTTTTTTTCTTTTTTCTTTCTTTCTTTCTTCTTTTTTTCCGCTTTTCTCTTTTTTTTTTCTCCAACTACCTTCTTAGGCTGATGATTCCCCCTTAGTCGACACAACCTCAATACATTATGTATTGAGG
>NW_007533919.1:0-208 GCF_000475195.1 Diaphorina citri
CTTGTTCTTTGCTCAATGCGTTGAGGTGTTTGATAAACGAACCACATTTTCCGAACGCATACTGTTGCTGACAATATTGCTTGGTATAAAGTGACAAGTTCGCCAAGTATTGACATTTTAAATGACATTTGATGAGAAGAATCTATGCTAGAATTTGGATGTACCCTAGTTTTGGAACACTTTGTGAAGAAGTGTTTGGTGATCTAAG
>NW_007533920.1:0-208 GCF_000475195.1 Diaphorina citri
TTCTCTCAGTTAGATCATTATTTTGTTTAGTTTCTTCATTATGATTTGATAATTATGTTTTCTCCTGCCCCTAAGCAATTCTTGCAACGTACTGTGCCAGATTTGGTGCATTGTTTTTAGTCAGGATACCTAATGGTCGTATTTTCACACCTATAGCTGTGTTGAGCCTGTTATTTGATATCGTGTGTGATTATGATCATTAGAAACC
>NW_007533921.1:0-208 GCF_000475195.1 Diaphorina citri
TTTCTCGTGGCTTCACAAGTGTTTTATCTAGAACGTTTGTATGTTTCCCACCAGTTGCTTGGTTGCCAGGTACTCTACTTTTTTGCTGAGGTTTCCAACCGTACAGCCTATCCCGATAACCCTAACCTCTGATTCTAACCACTTTATTAAATTACTTTAAGAACCGTCTATGCCATCTCTTCATTTAACCATCGTGTCTTGCAGCCTG
>NW_007533922.1:0-208 GCF_000475195.1 Diaphorina citri
TGACTCCAGAATCTTCAGTGACAAAGTATCTCTTAGGGACTTAATAGTTAAAAATATTCAAGAGAAGTTTCAGATATTGGTAAACGGATTTCCCAATTTAGATGACCAGCCCTATGCCTATGGCACGTGGCGTAAGAGTCACTTGTATATCCGCGCCTGTATAGTGAGCTGTTTTGACTTACCGCCTTACATCTTACATGTTTAATAC
>NW_007533923.1:0-208 GCF_000475195.1 Diaphorina citri
CATCGACTTGGTCAATATGGACAATGATCAAGATGAAGGAAGAGAAAACTCTACTGAGAAAAGTAAAGTTCCCAAACAAGCACCAGCGACCAACTCGAAGAATTCTGTACCATCGGACACTAAGTTCCCTAGCAAGGATGATATTGAAGAGAACATGATACCTGATAGTGAACACATGCCTGAAGCACCTTACAAGAGCATTTACGAC
>NW_007533924.1:0-208 GCF_000475195.1 Diaphorina citri
CCTCCAGTTCATCCAGGCAGCGTTTATACGGTGGGCTATTTCACAGTCTAATTCCCCTTTACAATCAATGGTAGAACCTAAGTATTTAAACTTATCCACTTTGTTCAGATCGACTCCATCTAGGCTTATCGTGTCTCCATTCTCCATTCCAAAGTTCAACTGCACAGTCTTTGTTCTATTTATCTTGAGACCCTTTTCTTCCAATGCA
>NW_007533925.1:0-208 GCF_000475195.1 Diaphorina citri
AACTTACTTGGGTATTTTCATTTCTTGGTCATAACTTGTTAGTAATAAGTAATAATGATAACATCGAGAAAGAAGAAGGAGAATAAGAAGAAATGAAGATGGAGAAAGAGAAGAGGAGGAGGAAGAGAAGAAGAGGAAGATTTTTTACTTTCTATTACCCTTACGTATAGGGAACCTATACAAGGTAATGAGAAAGTATTGCAATCGG
>NW_007533926.1:0-208 GCF_000475195.1 Diaphorina citri
GATCGATCGTGTCGACAAGGTGAGTTATAGAGCCAGAGTGTGCAGGCTCGTATAGAACTAGACGTGCCCTTGAACCGGGTGAATCACTCGTACCCTGACCGGCAAACTTCAGGACTGTAGGGACTACAGAAAACGGATACTCACTCTCGTGGGAGAGGATGGGCTCTGTGAGCATTGTAGTGAACCTGACGATACTATTCTCGATGTG
>NW_007533927.1:0-208 GCF_000475195.1 Diaphorina citri
GAGAAATGTCAACAATGATGTTGTCATTCAGTATCGATCCAACAACGAGTATGTCAAAGTGACATATGTGTGCAGGAAGAAAGGTAAGTGTCAACATTAGTAATCAACTTGTTGATACCAAACTGAAGAAAGATAGTGTATTGGCAGAAAAAAGACTGTCTTAAAACATCCTTAGCACAAGAGCCCTTGAGATTATGTCCATTTGATT
>NW_007533928.1:0-208 GCF_000475195.1 Diaphorina citri
ATATTGAAATACCCATACTACTCCAAGCTTTTGAGAAAATTTTAGCTATACTCATCGTCCCTCGTCCCCTTTGAACGACTTTGGAGTAAGTGAATTTGCTGGGAAATCAATTGTAACAAGATCCATGCTTAAAGTTAACAAGACTTTTAACGGTACTGTCAATATTCTTCTGAAGAAGTATTCAACACCAGGAAGGCTGGAAACTTCA
>NW_007533929.1:0-208 GCF_000475195.1 Diaphorina citri
GGTCGTAGCGACACAAAATTGGAGATGAAAGTATAATGGTTAGAAAGCTGAGAAAAAGAGCTATAAGATGGTGTAGAGTTTAGGTGGAATACCCTCTTCCAACCCCGTCGTTGGAGCGTCTTTTCCCTTTATAATAGGTATCATATTTCACATATGAGCTCGGGACTATTTTCGTTGGTAGGCCTATACGAGGTCGTAGCGACACGAA
>NW_007533930.1:0-208 GCF_000475195.1 Diaphorina citri
TAGATTCCTGAGGTCATTTCCAACTAAAAAATATTCCATAACTTTTTTTCCCATCTCGCTTAGTTTCCAAGTTATGACGGAAAATGAAAAAGTTATAACCTAAACACTGACACAAGGTCTGTGATTTTTTAAAGTGTTTTTTTTTGGACGTTTTTCAGGAACGAAGCCGAAGTTAGGAAAATGACCCATAGAACCTTGTTGGAAATGA
>NW_007533931.1:0-208 GCF_000475195.1 Diaphorina citri
ATTCGGGACGCGTTTTTAACTTTAAAATTAGGTACCTCTATAAATCAGAATTAGTTCTTAACGTGTTTAAATTTGTCACGCTTTCATCAGTTTGCTCTTCCACTTTGCTAAACCTTTATAAACGAGAAAATGTATTAAACCCCCTTAAACGAAAAAATGAGCTGGTCCCTTGGATTCTCGTTTATCCAGGTTCGACTGTATTTTGTTT
>NW_007533932.1:0-208 GCF_000475195.1 Diaphorina citri
ACATTTTTTAAAAATAAGAAACAGCGAGAAGTTATACTATGAAAATAACGCGAAATTCGACTAAATTGTTGCATATTGGATACACAGAAACATGTACATGTATGTCTGTCCGTTACGGCGCTGTTACTCCGATGGACCTTTTGTTGTCCTCTTTTCACGAAAAAACGGCTCGACCGATTTTGATGAAATTTTTTGTGGTTGTTGAGAA
>NW_007533933.1:0-208 GCF_000475195.1 Diaphorina citri
TACATCCTACTGTCGATGTCGTCCTACATACCTAAATTTTACATGCACTTGGCGTGGCGTATGTATGCTTTTTCATCAGCTTTGATGCATATGAGTGTCTGTAGTATTATTATTTATCTGCTGTTATACTGTGAAAGCATATGATGAATACTGGGTAAATTATACAAGTATATGCCAGATAAAAAGATGCCTATCTACTTCAAGAGTT
>NW_007533934.1:0-208 GCF_000475195.1 Diaphorina citri
ATTTTTCCATTTCGTCCATTTTTTGTATTTTATTATTCACTTCCCCTCCTTTTCTTTTGGATATTTTTGGATTTGAGTAAAAAAAAATTTCACCTCTGTTGGAAGAGAAAAAGACTTGTATCATTTTGTTGCCATCTTTTTTTTCCAACAAATCCACTTTTTTATTATTATTAGCATTTGAACTAGCAAATGGAAGAAGAAATCAGCT
>NW_007533935.1:0-208 GCF_000475195.1 Diaphorina citri
TAGGTTAATAACAAGGTTGATGCAATGTGGTTGATGGATACAATGTCATACGAGTTACATTCGTTAACGTCTGCGTTAGTTGTCTTCCTATTTCTTAGGTTTCATTATTATAATTTCACAAGTGATGATATGATATGCACGGTTTTCTCAAGCGGTGGGTTTGAACGTGAAGTTTTACGTGCCGATCATGTGATATTCAGGATTATTT
>NW_007533936.1:0-208 GCF_000475195.1 Diaphorina citri
GTATAAGCTAGAGACTTGAAATTTGGTATGTAGTTCACAAATGTGACAAGGATGCAACAAAAAACGTTTGGTTGAAATGGTTGCTGCGCTTGGCGGTATTTTGACCGCTTTTGGAAGATTTTGACCGTTCTTTGGTGGTTTTCAGCTATACCGACTAAACGGTTAGAGATATGGTAAAAGTTAGGGTAAAATAATACTCAAATAAGCA
>NW_007533937.1:0-208 GCF_000475195.1 Diaphorina citri
TGCATTCAGGGGGGACATTTGTCAGGTATTTTGTTTCTATGTTTTATAAATGACATAATTTCTATATTACCCCCTGAAGTACTCGGATGGCTATTCGCGGATGATTTCAAGATAGCAATGAGGGTCGGAGGATTAGCGGATGCTCAGGTGTTACAGGAGGTAATCCATCGCTTGCATTCCTGGTGCCGAGAAAATCTTATGGAGCTAA
>NW_007533938.1:0-208 GCF_000475195.1 Diaphorina citri
TCATCGGTCCAATAAAATGATCGTAAAATTGTTTGGTCTAACATAAACAATGGTATGCCATGCAGAGGACCTAAACAGTATTTACCTATGCTAATGTTATAGGTATCCTATAACAATAATGTTAGGTACCTATACTGCCAGCAAAGGTATCAATCATGTCAGAAACTGAGACTGTACCTACGTAATATAAACACCTCATACCTACGCC
>NW_007533939.1:0-208 GCF_000475195.1 Diaphorina citri
ATTATTTGCTTCCAGTGCCTTTTATGAAAGAAAATAATATTTTTACCATGATTCCAGATAATTTGAAAAGGAAATTTGGTCTCTTCTACCCGAAGGACCTTCGAGCAAATTCATAGAATATGAATTTCCTTCTTAGGATGGAGATGTTACATTCGATTCTCTCATTCCTGTCGTTCTGCAAGACGACCCATTAAACCATTGATGTTAT
>NW_007533940.1:0-208 GCF_000475195.1 Diaphorina citri
TTTTTTTTTTCAAATACGTGTTCCGCAAATGTAATAGAAAGTCGTGTGATGTTCACACCAGATTTTTTTTTTTTTTTTTAATGGAAATATGTTAAAAACAAGGTTTATATTTATTAGACAAGGACTCTGAATGAGTTAACGGGTGCTTTTTATCGAGAAATTCGTGCTATAGCCCAAAAAATGCTAGAGACAGTATATCGAATTTTGA
>NW_007533941.1:0-208 GCF_000475195.1 Diaphorina citri
TGTGAACATCACACGACTTTCCTTATCCTATTGAACTTTTACAATATCTCTAAGCGTTTGGTCAGTATAGCTGGAAACCGCCAAAAAGCGAATGGCCAATTTTCAGATTCCATGACTTTTCCAGTTTTTCCAGGTCGTGTATAAATCCTGCTAGGTACCTAGGTATGATTACTCATATCCTAATAATAGGTGGCAGTATATTCAACCA
>NW_007533942.1:0-208 GCF_000475195.1 Diaphorina citri
GAAAAAATTACCTACGTCAGTAAAATAGAATTGAAAAAGAAAGAAAAAATAGGTTCATTAGGAAGATCCGAACTCAGGATCGCTAGGTGTTCAGTCTTACGGTAGGACCATTTGACCACATCATCGATATGTTTAGAGTGGAGAAATAGTAATATTTAAATACCAAAAATTTGTGTAGCCTTATGTGCTACAGACCCACAGAGGTAAT
>NW_007533943.1:0-208 GCF_000475195.1 Diaphorina citri
ATAACTTACTTTAAACATGCGTCAAACACCATTCTGTGAAATTCTACAACAATAATCGAGAGAAAATAAAGTTTAAAAGTAAGGAAAAGATTACACAAGCATAGGTAAGTATATTAAGAAACTTTAGCTAAAACCAAAATTACAGTTAAGTGCAAGTTAAGATAGAGATAGAAAGAAAAAATAGGAGCTAGGTTTAATAAGATCAAAT
>NW_007533944.1:0-208 GCF_000475195.1 Diaphorina citri
ACAATAATGATTAACTTTTCAAATGCTTCCCACATTGGCGCAATTTAAGAAGCCAGGAATCATGGGTAAACAGTGAGCACAGCTCCTCGCGGTACCTACATAAAAGAGCAATCATTGACTTTCCAAGAATTATAGGTCCTCATACTTTTGACCTTTAGATTATTTTGTAAGCGACTTTATCGGTACAATCAACACACTGTATGAAAAA
>NW_007533945.1:0-208 GCF_000475195.1 Diaphorina citri
GATGGGTGAGAGAGAAAGAGGGAGAGAGTGGAAATGAGGAAGAAAGAGAGAGAGGGAGAAAAGAAAGAGTGTGTTAGAAAAGGAAAGAGTAGGAATAAGTCGAAATAGGAGGAAGAAGAGTAGAAGAAGAAAGAGAGATAGAGAACAGAAAGAACAAGAGGGAAAGATAGGAGGAGCGAGAGTAAGAGATAGATAGAGCGAGAGAGAG
>NW_007533946.1:0-208 GCF_000475195.1 Diaphorina citri
TTCGCGGATTTCGCGATTTTGTTCGCGGATTTCGCGATTATGTTCGCGGATTTCGTGATTATGTTCGCGGATTTCGCGGAAAAATATGTATACTTAAAATGTCAAATAAAAATTACAATTACAATTGGCAATTTTGTTCGCGGATTTCGCGATTATGTTCGCGGATTTGGCAATTTTGTTCGCGGATTTGGCGATTATGTTCGCGGAT
>NW_007533947.1:0-208 GCF_000475195.1 Diaphorina citri
CTATGTTGGCACACTATAATAAATCTAAATAAAAAAATTAGATACTTAACTTAATTTTTTCTGTTATGTGAAGTACATATGTTGCTTTTTTTTACTTAATAAATAGAAAACTCTTGACTTTTTGTTTTAAAAATTTAATATATCTAACCTTAACACAGCCGCTTGTGTAACCTACGTTTCTATAAAACTCAGGGACGATATTAGATTT
>NW_007533948.1:0-208 GCF_000475195.1 Diaphorina citri
CATTCCTGCATTCCTCAATATCGTAATTGAATTTCGAAAAATCTTTGCCGAAAAAGCATGCATTTTGTTCCCTTCTTCTTTAAAAGAAAAAAGAAAAATAAAGTTCAATTAATATAGGAAAAAGAACGTTTAATTAATATATTAATATGTTGCTACTTGACAGATTGACTCTCCTAGAGAAGTATGTTCTGGTGTTCTCGTGTTGACC
>NW_007533949.1:0-208 GCF_000475195.1 Diaphorina citri
CCATTTTTCTTTACACCTCTTACCTTTATGAGATAAAGGTAAAGCAACATTGACTTTAGTTAATATCTGGATGGGTGAACTGTCCGGTTTTCACCTAATTGTAACAGTTTTGTCCTTGTCCTTGGACCACACCAGGAAAGGCCCAATTTAATTTCATCTCTCTACGACAAACCTATTATCAATAGAACATCTAGGTAGTAGGTCTGTA
>NW_007533950.1:0-208 GCF_000475195.1 Diaphorina citri
GGGTGAAATCGGGTGCTTCCTCAGTCACTACAACATTTGGAATGAAGTAAGTTGAGTGTCACCCTGTTACCTAATAGGGTCCAGAAATAAGAATGAAAACAGAGGGGAATTTCTAAAAATGCTTTGTGTATTGCATACTTTGCAAGTTTCAAGGCGTTCATATAAAAATAACATCTGCCCGTAACCACAACCCGACTTGAAACTTGAT
>NW_007533951.1:0-208 GCF_000475195.1 Diaphorina citri
GTAAAATTTGAAAGAAAAATTCAATACAAGAACTTTTCTTATTAGCTTATGATCTTGATTTCCATTCTATTCCCAGGATAACTTTATGCTCATGGAAGAGGCAGTCATGTCACTAGCGTACTCACGAGACTCAGAAATGCTCGCCAGTGGTTCTCAAAGTGGGAAGGTCAAAATCTGGAAGATAGCTACCGGGCAATGTTTGCGCAAA
>NW_007533952.1:0-208 GCF_000475195.1 Diaphorina citri
AGAGGCAGCTCTATGTGATGAGCAAGAGAAGGTAGATGACTATTTTGTGACATATCAAGAGGCTCTGCAAGCAGCATCTAGAATGTTAGGTCCCGTTCCTGACTCAAATTTCAACCGAGAAGTTGAACCAAGTGAGGCTGGTTCAAATCAGAGTTACACTATAAAGAAGTATAAACTTCCTACTCTAAAATTGAGAGAGTTTGGAGGT
>NW_007533953.1:0-208 GCF_000475195.1 Diaphorina citri
GACCCGGGGCGAACTTTATCCTAAACAGACTTTATCCTCGGAATGGCTGACTTTCTAATATCCTCTTCTCCTCGACTTCAAGAAGAGAAGACCTCAGTGTTCAAGTTCCCTCTAATAAACCTTTTTTTATATTTAAAAAAAAGCATAGTTAGCTTAGTTGGTATAGTACGTCTGCCTTGTAAGCGCTAGGCCGCGGGTTCGATTCCCG
>NW_007533954.1:0-208 GCF_000475195.1 Diaphorina citri
TATGTAAGGTATGCAGATATTCCCTTGGTTGATATTCGTAGGTACATTGAGAGAATTCAGTGGTAAGTATTATGATCGTATACACTTTTCGTCATTTGATTATCCCCACTTCACTACCCTCAGTCTGTAGTTTCCCTGAAGAAATGCACTGTAGTACCGGGGTGGGCATTTCAGACGAATTTTCTGTCAAACTAAATAAATAAATAAA
>NW_007533955.1:0-208 GCF_000475195.1 Diaphorina citri
GGACGAGACGGCCAAAAAGAGAAACAAACATCCGATACTGAAACTGAAAGGGCTGCAATATTTTCCCATAAAATACAAAAAGCGAAACATTCGCTGCAGTTTTTGCTGAATGCTGACTTGAGATATTTACATGATGTTTTCCTGCTGTTGAAATCTCATAAATTAGTCTGCTCATTGCTCTGTGCTGAATGTCTGGATCGATGGACCC
>NW_007533956.1:0-208 GCF_000475195.1 Diaphorina citri
ATTGGACTTCGAATCAGGAGACCGGGGTTCGAATCCGGCGTGCTACAGAAAATTTTAATTTGTTACATTGGTAAAGATAAAGATTAATTACCGGAGGAGATGGTGAAACTGGGGAAAATACGGGACACGCTTGTCCCGTACGGGACATTTTGAAAAGTGCCCAAAATACGGGACGTCCCGGGAAATACGGGACGTCTGGCAAGCCTAC
>NW_007533957.1:0-208 GCF_000475195.1 Diaphorina citri
ATGATCAACCTATGCCTGGTTGTCATAGCAACCCAATTCTCGGAAACCAAGAAGAGAGAGATGGAGCGAATGAAGATGGAGAGGGCACGATATCATTCCACTAGCACATTGACCTCATCCACTAACAATTCGGAACCCAACAGTTGTTATGCTGAAATGGTCAAGTAAGTAGAAACTTTTACTTTGCTGAAATGGACACTATTTTCTT
>NW_007533958.1:0-208 GCF_000475195.1 Diaphorina citri
CACAAACAAAGTTGTAATAATTAAACAATACTTGATTGAAGGTTATAGATAAAATGTAGATAAATTTTATACAACACTGTAAAGTAAACAACTTATCATTGTGGAATCTTTGGTTGCTTAAACTTGCTTCAAGCCAGCCTAGTTAGCTTAGTTGGTAGTGCGTCTGCCTTGTAAGCGCTAGGCCGCGGGTTTGATTCCCGCCCGGGGC
>NW_007533959.1:0-208 GCF_000475195.1 Diaphorina citri
TTTCTTATAACTGTGTCAAAATTATAGATATCGAAAAAATTCCGTAAATATAAAGTATGTAAATTGTAAATCCATCTATACACATTGTAAACGAATTCGACCTGAAAACGATTTCTTTTTTTTTCGCAGAACATCTTTTACCTACCTACTTCAATTACAATCAGTATTTATTAGATCAATTCAAATAGATAATCTTCATGAATTTATT
>NW_007533960.1:0-208 GCF_000475195.1 Diaphorina citri
TATACTGCTATTTCTCCCGCTCCTCTCACCCGGAAGAGTGGCCGAGGTGTCAAGGCGCTCGACTCAAGACCCATAGGTGTTGGGAGTGCTCGGGTTCAAATCCCTCCAAACGTTCTTTTTTTTTCATCTATTTTTTTTTTTTTACTTTCTATTACTACAGTATAGCGGAGCTATACTAGTAATGATTACTTTCTATTACTACAGTATA
>NW_007533961.1:0-208 GCF_000475195.1 Diaphorina citri
GAAGTAGCGCTGTTGAACCTGAGGAGAAATAATATCATGATGAGGCTCAAATCGTGACGTATTGTTATTCACAAGGCACGGAAACACATTCTCATAGAATACGACATCTCTAGACTTGTCAATGTTCATAGCAATTTGTACAAGAGAGAAACAGTCAGACTGAAAGTATATTGTGGAATGATGGTACTACACAACAACTGGCTGAAAT
>NW_007533962.1:0-208 GCF_000475195.1 Diaphorina citri
CAGACAAGGAGTTGCAGGGGTAAAGGTCACATTCACGCGAGAGCAAGAAAGCCACATTAATAGAGTAAAAATTAGAGAAAAACATTGAAACAAAGGGAGAGGAGGACAGACAAAAAAAGGGAGAGACGGTCAAAAATATTACTTTCGACGGCGTTCCTTTTTTGGAAACGGGTGTGGGCGTTTTAAGACCACTGAACGTGGACTTGGC
>NW_007533963.1:0-208 GCF_000475195.1 Diaphorina citri
TGAGGGTTCTCTTGATATTGGATGCCTCTTCTGCTCGCGCCACATGTCCTGCCCACTGGAGTATCTTAGCTCGGATGATGTTGCTGATTATTGGTTTGTTGTATAGTGACCTTAGCTCTGCGTTTTTTCTTCTTCTCCATATATTTAATTCTATGTCGAAAATGGGACCAAATATTTTCCTTAGCACTCTGTTCTCAAAAGCTTGTAA
>NW_007533964.1:0-208 GCF_000475195.1 Diaphorina citri
TACAGTTTCGGCATAAGCCTAGTGTCAAGTGTGTCCAAAGTACTTTGGTGTGGTTGTGGTCAAGGCACTCCGGTCACCTGGTAATTTCTGGTAAAGAAGAGGTCGAGTCGTAGTTTCTAGTCACTAGAATTCTCGAAGGAACTCTGGGTAGGAAACTCGGGATAGGACTCTCTTGACTTGGGGACTTTTCAGTCCTGCCCCAGAAGGA
>NW_007533965.1:0-208 GCF_000475195.1 Diaphorina citri
AAATTAATGTAGGGTAAGTGTAGGGATCGGGTAAAAGTAATACAGAATCTGGCAACATTGTAAGATGTGGTGACCGCCCCCGCCGGTGTAAAATGCACAATACATGTTATACCGGGTCCACACAAGCGAACATTGTTGGGGTAACACTGTTGGTCAACAATGTTCGTCGTCAACAAGGTATCCATTATGTTACTGGATACACTGTTGA
>NW_007533966.1:0-208 GCF_000475195.1 Diaphorina citri
CCTAAACAGACAAGGTTCGTTCTCGGAACGGCGGTTTTCTCTCATCCGTCTTCCTTCTCTCTTCGAAATACATAAGATCATATTGCACATTGCATACTCATTTTAAAAACCAGGCGCGCATAAAAAAGCGCTTTTCGTTTTTCCCTCTGTTTTATCTTCTCCTTCTTCCTCCTCCCTTTCCCTCTTCTTCTCTCTTTCTCCTTCTTCT
>NW_007533967.1:0-208 GCF_000475195.1 Diaphorina citri
AATTTTGCCTGTGAGACATAACAAATTCGTCGATAATTTGAATGGCGCTAATGGCCTCAACATCATAAATCTAGAATATGTAGATAGTCTTAATTTATTTAACATTTGGTTCACCATACAAATTCTACAAGGTGCAATATTATCATATTTTCTTAAGACAACACTTGAGATGGTGTTTGAGAACTTTGAGGTGAACTTGGAACATTAA
>NW_007533968.1:0-208 GCF_000475195.1 Diaphorina citri
CCTTTACTCCCGCAGTCTAAACAAGGTCTTATATATTTGATTGGAAAATATAAAATTAAGGGGAAATTGTTTCAAGTAAAAAATAAAAAAAGATTTAACTTTCTCTTTCTCCCCCATCTTTGAATTAAATTTATTTCAAGTGGAAGAATTGTCTAATGAAGAAAAAGAAGAGGGGGGGACCAGGAAACGAAGAAGAAAATTAGGAAGA
>NW_007533969.1:0-208 GCF_000475195.1 Diaphorina citri
ATTTCCATCTCTCTGGAAGAAAGGGCTGATCCGTCCAATTCCAAAAGTTAAAAAACCATCTAATCCTTCAGACTACCGACCCATCAGTCTACTTTGCTCCCTCTCTAAAGTTTTAGAACGCATGGTACAACATCAAGTTACCACTCACCTTAATAGTCACAACCTCTTACATAGCCTACAATCTGGATTCCGAACTGGTCATAGTACT
>NW_007533970.1:0-208 GCF_000475195.1 Diaphorina citri
TCCAAAGAGAGAAAATCAAAGAGGGTCGTTCACACAATCTAAAATTTGGTCGACTGGGGCCCCTTTATCTACCAGGTATCTAATTATGGGGGAATTTTTGACTTCTAGTTGGGCATTAAGGATATTCCCCATTTTAATTCCTTTCCTGATTTCTATACTTTCAAGGATGTCTAGTCTTTTACCCCCTCCACAGAAATGCAACATTTCA
>NW_007533971.1:0-208 GCF_000475195.1 Diaphorina citri
ATTAAAAATCGGTTCGATGAGAAAAATCATAGTTATCAGTGCTCTTCGGTGTTCCTAAGTAGTTTAAACCAAACACGTCTGAATGACAACTTCAATATTTGTCAACTGATAGAACATACTGGTACTAGGTAGGTTAAGATACTTTTCGATACAGGAGCATCTATATCTCTAGTAGATTCAAAATCAGTAGATTTAGACAGGATAAGTC
>NW_007533972.1:0-208 GCF_000475195.1 Diaphorina citri
TTTCCGACTCGAGTTTTGCATATTGGGATTGTGTGTTTTCAATTGACTAAAGTTTTGCTTAGCCCCGGGCTAGAAAGGGAAAGCTGAGTGGTCGACAGGGGTTTAGGGCGCGATTACACCTAGGTTCTAACGTCTAGTACGGTTTGCAAAGTTCGTATAACTAATTAACTATGTGACTTTAATGTAAGTTTCTCATTGTAAATTAGAC
>NW_007533973.1:0-208 GCF_000475195.1 Diaphorina citri
TATTACAAGGAAATGTGGCTGAAAACTAACCTCGAAAGTGCAATAAAATTGCCAATAGTCTCACGCAAAGTCCAATGACAAGTTGATTCCAAGACACACACTTCGTCTAATCGTGTCTTATTGATTACTGTTACTGATAGGTTCCGCTTTGGCCTTTTGTCGATTATAACAACCCTATATGGTTTATCATAGCATCGGCAAAGCAGAC
>NW_007533974.1:0-208 GCF_000475195.1 Diaphorina citri
CCGCAGTACAAAACATTTTACTTTTCCTATCAAAAGGCACCTTACACTTTGGTTTTGTATTTTTGAATCAGATGTAATCCCTATACTTTGGGTATACCTAAAAAACTGATTACACAAAATTCAACTGATGGGCCATAAGGAGTGCGAAAATTAGCTGACTGACCATAAGGCAATATGCAAAACGGTGGTTTACATCGTTTGGCGAAAG
>NW_007533975.1:0-208 GCF_000475195.1 Diaphorina citri
GAAAGACGCACCTCGTATTTTTATAGCTTCTTTTTGAAACAACAAAGACCTTGGGACCTATCGGAACACAAGTTGGCTTAGTGAAATAAAATAATGCAGTGTTACCTCGTAAATAGGCGAATGCCTCGTAAATAAGGATTTCAGAGAGAAAAACAGTTTTCCCATAAAGAGAATTTACACACTGATTGGCGCGCGTTTGAAATTCTCT
>NW_007533976.1:0-208 GCF_000475195.1 Diaphorina citri
GTGATGGGAAGTAGAAAACCAGAGCAGAAGGAAGACGGTGAAGTAAATGAGAATGTTGATGTATTAATTGACGTGACTGTCAATAAATTTCATAGTGAATGGGAGGCAAGAGAGCGTTTATATCGTGTAATACTTTGCATGTTCGCACCTCGAGAATGACTACATGTGAAATTTGTGCCTACATGGCAGCTCTTTTTTGATGTGTTGC
>NW_007533977.1:0-208 GCF_000475195.1 Diaphorina citri
GAGCTCAATAAACTTTGAGCTGAACCCTCCTCGTCTAAAACTTTAGCAGAATAGCTGAAGTTTGTGTCGACTGAGGAGTGAACAGCTCAGGTCATTGGCAATTAATTCTTTCATAGATCTTCTTTCTTCTTGGATATCGCCTTACCTGACTTTGTTTCACTGTCGGAGGAAGCACTGTGCAATATACCTTCCCCTTTTAGAGATTCTC
>NW_007533978.1:0-208 GCF_000475195.1 Diaphorina citri
GCCTATCAGACGTCTACCAGAACAATCAAAGTAAATAACCATCTCGGTAATACCAAGATTGAAATGAGGAGCAATCGGTCAAGAGGAAACCTACCAACGAACGTGCACTGATCGTGCAGTGAAGAAGATCTACTTGACACAAGTGAACCTGCCAAACATTGGAAAGACATTGGCAATTGACAACTCGCATACGGAAAGCAAAAAAAAA
>NW_007533979.1:0-208 GCF_000475195.1 Diaphorina citri
GTTCTCGCATTCTGATTGGTTCTTTCATTTTGGGTCGATGACTCCTTGCTGCCATATTCATCTGGATGAATCATAATTAATACAACAATAGTAGGTACTATGATATGTATTGTAACGCTTGATTGTAATATGTACCTCTTTACACATCACTCTACTCTGTAGTGGTGTATCATCATGAGATTTTCCCAAGGGAAGTGTGCAAAGGCCT
>NW_007533980.1:0-208 GCF_000475195.1 Diaphorina citri
TTAGAGGCTTTTTTTTTCACTGGGGATTCTCACCCTCAGCCTCATCATATGAGAATTGTGAGATGGAGGTAGGTTCAGGGAGAAAGAGGGAGTGAGGAGGAACACATTGATTTTGTGTCAGAATTTTTAATAATATACAGAGTGTTTCAAAAGTCCGGGGACCCTTGAATATTTTTTGAATGGCTAAAGATGGGAACCTGAAATTTGG
>NW_007533981.1:0-208 GCF_000475195.1 Diaphorina citri
AATTAGAAAAGCTTCGCTTTACGTAAAATCCTATACCTAACGATCAATTTTCCCCAACATACCTAACAATCCTATTAACCCGTGAGTACACGCACATAGGGAAAAAATCTCACACGCTCGGCAAAAACGCTAGAACTTGTTCAATATTGGCCCTAACCTGTCGGGACCTAGGGTAGCTGTTAATTATATGGTTATCTAGATGTAACCA
>NW_007533982.1:0-208 GCF_000475195.1 Diaphorina citri
TTCGTAAAGCAATAATACTGAGGGGCTCTGTAAGAACAAGACATACGCAGAAGAGATAAGAACAAGATAGTGAGGTGGAGAGATAAGGGAGACCAAAACTGAAGTGGAGAGAGGAAGACTCGAGAGAGAAGGGATGGAAAAGAGAGGAGGCATTAGATAGGAGGGACCAACCTCATTGGTGCAGTGGTTACCACGGTGGACTTCGGAT
>NW_007533983.1:0-208 GCF_000475195.1 Diaphorina citri
AAGAGGATTCAGTAGTTCATGCTCTGAAGGACCTTGATGCAGAAATTCAGCATTGTCTGAATATTCTGTCTGTAGACATTCCGGTGGGAGAAGTGAAGGCAGGACAGGTACGTGATGTGCTTCGGGAAAATGAGTTCCTGAAATGGCAGGGGATGCAAGTAAGAGGCATTGGAGTCAGCCTGTTCAAGGAAGTTAAGTCTCACAACAA
>NW_007533984.1:0-208 GCF_000475195.1 Diaphorina citri
CAAAACTTCAAAGGCATACTTGTGCTTATTCATATGTTTAGCCACCAAGGCTCTCCATCTAGAGCTGGCTGTGGATCTAACCAAAGAAGCCTTCATGAATGCTTTCAAGAGATTTTTATCAAGAAGAGGACCAATTTCAGTACTTTATTCGGATAATGGCACAAATTTTATTGGAGCCAAAAACCAGCTCAATGAACTATACAATCTT
>NW_007533985.1:0-208 GCF_000475195.1 Diaphorina citri
ATTTGGGTGTTCTGTTGTAACATTTACAATATCTCTAACCGTTTAGTCGATATAGCTGAAAACCGCCAAAAAACGGTCAAAATAACGCCAACCGCAGCACCTATTTTAACCAAACGTTTTGTGTTGCATCTTTGTCACATTTGTGAACTACATACAAAATTTCAAGTCTCTAGCTTATACCGTTCCCGAGATATTGTTAAATTACACC
>NW_007533986.1:0-208 GCF_000475195.1 Diaphorina citri
CAAGCAGAGGAGGTAAAGCTTTCACTTCTGACACCATGTTGAGTTGGAGTTCTAATGTAGTAAGAAAAGATCACTTTGCAAATAGAACATTGGAACGAATTTATTTTGTGTAGACTCACCAGAGTGAAAATCAAGACTTGTCTCTTCCAATGATAGTGGAGCTCTGGACAGCATATCTGCCAAGTATAAATATTTGCCAGGAACATAT
>NW_007533987.1:0-208 GCF_000475195.1 Diaphorina citri
CTTGGAAGGATCAATATAGGATAAATTGGTTACCTGGTTTTTCTTGGCAGCTATATGCAGAGGAGTATATCCATTCTTAGCCACAGCGTGCGGAGAGGCACCTCGGTCCAATAGAAGAAGTGCTACATTTTGATGATCATAATGACTAGCCACATGGAGAGGGGTAACACCGTTCTGTTAGGGAATGGGAGAAAGAAATCAATCAAAT
>NW_007533988.1:0-208 GCF_000475195.1 Diaphorina citri
TACTTCGTTTATCCTGTTTGCTCTTCCTGTATAAGTTCCCACAGCTTTCTCGTAAAATACACGCTGCAACACCGATAATAGATTGAAATGGAGCTGTGGAGTGCAGAATAAATAGAAGAGTAAAACGGAGTGGGATTCTAAAGAAACGAAAGTGTTAAGGACGTTTTCCGCTCTCTTTTGCTAGAAAACACACATTTTCGCATACAAA
>NW_007533989.1:0-208 GCF_000475195.1 Diaphorina citri
CATGTTTAATATGTTCGTCCTGTAGTATGTCTCTCATCAGATGAGCAAAAAAGAGAAGTATTCTGCGTCAACAAGAGATCACCAG
Source organism: Diaphorina citri (assembly GCF_000475195.1). NCBI lineage: Eukaryota > Metazoa > Arthropoda > Insecta > Hemiptera > Psyllidae > Diaphorina > Diaphorina citri. Next base: position 86 of record NW_007533989.1, read on the forward strand.
ATAGTAGCCCTTTAAAATATTAGCAATCGAAATACCTATGAGTGCAAATTTTTACTTTCTATTACCCTTACGTATAGGGAACCTATACAAGGTAATGAGAAAGTATTGCAATCGGTCCAAATT
>NW_007533990.1:0-208 GCF_000475195.1 Diaphorina citri
CAATTATCTAAATTGTATTGAGATATGTACGTGCATGGAGCACTCTCAAAGAATCTCAACGCATCTCTTTGCTTCAGCCCCACGTACAAAGTGACCACTTGAAAAAACTCGAGTACTAGTCCACTTAGAGGGAACAAGCTGGGCCCGTCCCTCCGGGAATTTTTTAGCCCGTAGTTTATTCGATCGTGATTAAAGAAAATCAGTACCT
>NW_007533991.1:0-208 GCF_000475195.1 Diaphorina citri
CAATATTCCAAGCAAACATGACGAATAGATACACTAAACTTAAGTCTGACAGAGATAAATAACGAACAAAGATATTTACACAGTTACAATAATAATTATTAATGAAATAGAAAGCTTATATTTATGTTATATTACAGAAAAGTTCGACAACACAAGTTATTAAGTACAAGAGGGTAGGTAATAATCAAAACACTAAACTTCGTAATAT
>NW_007533992.1:0-208 GCF_000475195.1 Diaphorina citri
CTTACTATGATGATCGCGTTTCTGATTTTATTCAAATATTATGACACAGCAGGGTAATGAACCCGAGGGAACCTTCCTACTTCTTCCTCGCTTACTGTAGTTTAATGTCTCAACTATGCACAAATTATACTACATACCTACTACAAGAACTACATATCTATCTACATAAATATGTACTTCATAATTCATATTACTTATTTTAAACTTG
>NW_007533993.1:0-208 GCF_000475195.1 Diaphorina citri
ACGTAAAGAACGAATTAGAATACAGAAAGAAAAAAAGCTTCGAAAGCAACAAAGTCAGAAAGAATCAGGTGATACAAACGAGAGTGAAACGAATCCAAAAGATAAAACGGGCGAGAACACTATCAAACTAAACAACTTGGAGAATAGTGATGAAAATGGACCAGTAAACACAAATACAGAACAGGATCCAGTGGTGGAAACTGGACTG
>NW_007533994.1:0-208 GCF_000475195.1 Diaphorina citri
CCTGATCACATTTGGCTATAAATTGAAATTCAAAATATGTCCTATTTGCTGGTGGATATATCTCATTAATCATGAGATATTGTGTCCACAGCAAACTCAATTTGAAATTTATTTAACCTATATGATTATGATTATTATCATTATCATTATCATTATCATTATCATTATCATTATCATTATCATTATCATTATCATTATCATTATCATT
>NW_007533995.1:0-208 GCF_000475195.1 Diaphorina citri
GCACAGATCATCTTCGCTGAGTCCCCATTTCTTCATATTCTTCTTGCATTTGGACACTTTTGTTCTCAGGCGGTTCAGAGTCTTCCAGATTGGGTATTTTAGGTTTCCGCCGCTTGCAATTTTTTCTTCAAGTTCGACTATAGGATTTGGGAGGTCTTGTTTCCACAGCTCGATTCTACGTGTTTCAGGTGTAGTTGGGCACGGAGTG
>NW_007533996.1:0-208 GCF_000475195.1 Diaphorina citri
TTGGGCAAAATGGAAAATGCCCTAGGCATAAATGAAATGAAAAACCAATTACTTACCTCCCCAGTACAAACTGTATATCGTTAGTTCTTAACCAGTAGTACCTATGCGGACATCCATTTTGACACAGTCAGTCCAAGAAGTGGTCTGGTGGTAAAAGTTTGAGAACCCCTGACGACGTCCATAACGGAGAAAGAAGAGAAAAGAGTTC
>NW_007533997.1:0-208 GCF_000475195.1 Diaphorina citri
ACGTCGCGCCGTGTCTTATCTCCTGTGATTCTGATTAGAAATGACACGAATCTGTGTCAGGTTAAATTTTACCTGTATCTTATATGTGATAAGAATGATAATGATAAAGGAGGGAGTAAGGATAGGCATAAAGTAGTTGACAGGGCGGCTCAATCTGAGAATCACAACTCTGACCTTAATGTCATCACACCTGATGACATGTCACCCT
>NW_007533998.1:0-208 GCF_000475195.1 Diaphorina citri
TCCCGGACAAAGAAAACACACAAAAATTAGGTCAACTAAGACTAAAGTTATTCATGTTGACAACAATGGTCTAGTTGTGTATGTGGGCGAACACATTCCACATTACATCATACTTATGACATCAAATATCTTGGGCTAGACATTCTAGACAAAGCCTTCGGTAACTTCCATTGTTTAAACTCCTGGGGGTCTTTAGGGCCTCGCACTA
>NW_007533999.1:0-208 GCF_000475195.1 Diaphorina citri
AAAAACAAAGTGTGTTCTAAGTTTTACTCAACAAATTTTCATTTCGTGATTTTGCTCCACAAATAAATATCTAATCTTAGACTGTTGATCTAATTTCATGAAAATTGGCATAATTTTTTCAACACAAAAAAATCATGAGTTTCTGGGCTTTTCCCATTTATTAAACTTGATTGATAGAGGTTTAATGTCACTCCATAACTGCTACGGT
>NW_007534000.1:0-208 GCF_000475195.1 Diaphorina citri
AGAAACGTCCAAATCACTTGAGCTTTCTGACGGACATTTTGTCTAACATCCTAAACGTTATACTACCATGTGATGATATTGACACTCAGGCAGATAGTTCCTCAAGCGAACCATCTCCTAGAAGTCCAAGGTCACATCGTTCCATTACCATTATTCAACCTAAAAAACCACGTGATAGGAGTAGTCCATCTCCTAGAAGTCCAAGGTC
>NW_007534001.1:0-208 GCF_000475195.1 Diaphorina citri
CTTCCAGGATGTTCACAAGCATACTAACATTCATGGAAGTGTCCGTCCGTGAAATCAGTCCTCTAGCAATGATACACATTCTAAATCAAAGACTAGAAGACTACAGACTAGTTCAGAAATTTGAAGAATGAGTAAGCATTGATTCTATTGAACCTTTCCATCAGATCTATCGACCACACAGATCAATGCATATTAATTACGCCACTTG
>NW_007534002.1:0-208 GCF_000475195.1 Diaphorina citri
CACTGCGTCGACAACATATTAGATTCACCTCGTCGATCGGCCTGCGACTGTGTTCACACACAGCTTTAGGAAACGGCGTAAACTTGCAGCAACTAAACTAACTTTGCCGGCATAGTTAGCTTAGTAGCTATAGCGCATCTGCCTTGTAAGCGCTAGGCCGCGGGTTCGATTCCCGCCCGGGGCGGATTTTATCCTGATGGGATAATGT
>NW_007534003.1:0-208 GCF_000475195.1 Diaphorina citri
TATTTGTAATCAATACAATAAAGGTAACTAGGTAAAGTATGGGCTATGGATAGCAACATACTCTACGTTAAGTTCATAATTGTTCAGATTGGTCGTCTTGATTATTTGGAATTCTCAGACCTAAACTTTCATGACCAACAACTTTGAGAAGCACTGACCTAAACTGATGAAAGTTATTGGAACCTAAAACCCATTGAAAGCTAAGCTG
>NW_007534004.1:0-208 GCF_000475195.1 Diaphorina citri
TGTGGTTCTAGAGATAGAGCGATCAGTGTGTGAACTATGAACTGTGAATGGATCTCGTTCTTATAATATAAGATTTACTTTTTTATAGAATGGTGCGTTTGTAATATCATAGATATTCAGTTATATTACATGTAAAATAAGATAAATATGCCTCTACAATATGTGACTATACTAATAGGTACCTATGAGTATGTACCAGCTCATGAGA
>NW_007534005.1:0-208 GCF_000475195.1 Diaphorina citri
AGGTAATATTCAGAAGACTTGGAATACAATCAATGTAATGTTGGAGAGAAAAGCTCGAGAAGATAATGAAGTCGTGTTGAAAAGAAACTTCAAGACGGATAATGTGCGTGAATTAGCTAATAATTTGAATAATAACTTCATAGATCAAATAAAAAAGTTGAAAGAAGATAATTATGGACCGAGTTTTACCCTGCAGTTTGAACAACAT
>NW_007534006.1:0-208 GCF_000475195.1 Diaphorina citri
TTTATAAAGATGTACTCCATTGCGGAGGGAACATCCACAATGCTGTTCATGATATTATATAACAACATTATGAATGCACACCTCCGCCTATCCTCTAAACTTTGAAGGTCCAAGTTCTCGGCTAGGAGTTTGTATGAAATGGCATTGGGGTAGGTTGGGTAAAAACCATTTTCTTTCTTGAATGAGGACCTCAAAAATTTAGCTTGTA
>NW_007534007.1:0-208 GCF_000475195.1 Diaphorina citri
AGCCGAAATGGACAAACTTAAAGTCAAACAAGGGATACGCCATTTGCCTTCTGAATGGCATAACTATAAAGGAACTTGCAAATGGCATTATTATCATAGAAAATGCTGGATGATATCCCGCAAATCTAGTTCAATTTCTTTTTATTATTCAGTTTTAGATACTCACGAGATAAGCGATTCCGCTCCGCCACCAACGATTCTCTAAATA
>NW_007534008.1:0-208 GCF_000475195.1 Diaphorina citri
GTGGCGTATGGTACAGGTGGGCCAATAAATGGTACGTTTTTTAGGTGGGCGAATAAATGGTACACTTACCCTATATGGTGCCTTGGTATTGATTCCAGGGAGATTCTTGTCTTCTGGTATGTTTAATGTCCCATTATTTAATGCTTTTCCTAGCGCTGAACTTGCGAATATTCCCCTATCGGAATTTTTACCATATGATCCTATGTCA
>NW_007534009.1:0-208 GCF_000475195.1 Diaphorina citri
ATCGCATGACTACTATTTGTTTTAGGTACCTACCAATAATTCGAATGTCTGATATAGTGTTTTGTCTGTCTCGTTATATAATCTAAATCATACGAGTGTTCAAGTGCAGTTCGATCTTGGATCTTTTGGGTTTCCAGAATGTTTTCAAAAGGTAAGAAAATTCAAGTAACTAATTTGATTAGAACTTTGGTAGATATCTAATAAATAT
>NW_007534010.1:0-208 GCF_000475195.1 Diaphorina citri
CATTCAAATTGGACTTGATATACTTTAAGGCGCATACAGAACTGGGGCAGATTTGGATATTGATAGTGTGCGCAAGAAACATGATTTATATACCTATATATATATTTTTTTTTTAAAGATTTGCCGCAGCTCTGTCACGGTAAAGTTCGTCGTATGATTGTTTTTAACGTTACAAAAACATATTACATCGACAAATACATACAAATAT
>NW_007534011.1:0-208 GCF_000475195.1 Diaphorina citri
TCGATGGTGGGATTCGAACCCGGGACCTTCTGCATGGCAAGCAAGCGCGTTACCACTGGACCAACCGTGCCCCCGTGATTTTACGGGTAAAATGCTGATTACGGCTGTATTTCCTATTGGGCACTTTTAGGTTGAACACCCTGTATACCTGTTGAACACCCTGTATACCTGTTGAACACCCTGTATACCTGTTGAACACCCTGTATAC
>NW_007534012.1:0-208 GCF_000475195.1 Diaphorina citri
TTTATTTATGAGTTTACTTCATTATTTTATTGCCCAAAATATATCAAAATATGGGGGGTTGATCCCAAAAAAGTACAACACTTTTTCAATTTTTATGCTCCCAGTATTCTCGGAAGCAAAATTTTACTGGTACCCACTTAGGTATTCAATTTTTGAAAAATCTCCCTCTCTTCTGAATAAACAAATTTCTAAGGCACTCGACATCGGG
>NW_007534013.1:0-208 GCF_000475195.1 Diaphorina citri
ACTTTTATGTGGAAAAGCCGAAATTTGCGAAGCTAAAAACGTGAACTGTGACGTAACGGTACTGGTACAAATTATGGGCTTAAGTTCATCAGAAACTAGAGAAAAAGTACTAAATATTCAGCTTTGGTATAAATTTCGGGCGATAATGGAGCCTTCATTTATCTCCTGTGAAACTATATACCTCATATTTCACTTCTATGTGGAAAAG
>NW_007534014.1:0-208 GCF_000475195.1 Diaphorina citri
ACGATTCTCATTAATATCTGAGACGTCCTTACCTGGAATAGGTTGCAATGGTACTATGTTGAGGAAATGAGCTGGAGTGAGAGCAGATGGCTCACTTCCATCCGAACTAAGAACGCAAAGAGGTCTAGAATTGAGAATTGATTCTATCTGAACTAGAACAGTGGAGAGTTCTTCGTAAGTCAATATCTGCTTACCTATAGCTTTGTAG
>NW_007534015.1:0-208 GCF_000475195.1 Diaphorina citri
GTTTATCTGGTTTCTTTTTTTACTAAAGTTGATCGCGAAGGTTTTTTCCGGAGAGAAGTTGAGCCCATTTGTTTTAGATCATGACATTAACTTGTTTAACGTAATCTGAAGCGTCTCTTGAATATGGTCAATATCTTTACCCCTCATAAATATCGCCAGGTCATCAACAAACATACCGTGTGAGACAACAGTAGGTATGTAATGAGGT
>NW_007534016.1:0-208 GCF_000475195.1 Diaphorina citri
TTTAGTATCTTTTGACTTCCTTGTCCTTCCCAGTCGGACCTAGGTCTAACTAGGACTTGGAAAGTGTAGTCAAAATTGTTTTTGGGTGCCATGTGATCCGTTGGCATGTTCTGCTTCAAGATCACTTGTGTTTTATCTAACAGCTCGTGGTATCTGGCAGGTAATTTGCCGCCACGGCTCGTCATTTGTCTGTAAGCTCCCATTAGTG
>NW_007534017.1:0-208 GCF_000475195.1 Diaphorina citri
AAGGGCTTCAAGGAGTATCTGTTTCTTCTCAATACTCGAGGACCAACTCTTATCCAATAAGAGCGTACACCTGCTGTTTCTTCAACAATTCCATTTCGTTTGAGATCCGTGATCCAAACCTTGTCACCAGTGTTGAGTTTTGGAAGCTCTCGAACACCATGTCGTCGATCATAGTTCTCTTTGTACTTGGACTTTCTCTGTTGATCTC
>NW_007534018.1:0-208 GCF_000475195.1 Diaphorina citri
TAGGTACATAGGTAACACCTACTTGTACTTTGAAAATCAGGAGCGTATATCCGTCAGGGGAAATCACCTGGTTCAGAAGGGCACGTGTTCATGCCCCAGCTAGGATAAAGACTTCTCCTTGTTTCTTGATAAAAAAAAAGAAGACAATAGGTACCTACTATACCTACTCGTAAGTGTGTAGGTATTTAGTGTGGTGATTATAGACGTA
>NW_007534019.1:0-208 GCF_000475195.1 Diaphorina citri
GGCGCACGGCAGTGCGCCAGGCCAAGTTCCGGCCTGAGCACGCCAGTGTGTATATTACACGAAACATTTCGACACATTTTTACTTTTACCCCTATCGAAACTCTGTCAATTTTCAATGTAATCTCAATGTAACCATACCTAAAACCCCCCAATTAGTAATTTTTATGAACATCGGAACAACGGTTAGCGGTATTTTCCTGTATTTTTA
>NW_007534020.1:0-208 GCF_000475195.1 Diaphorina citri
CTAAACTGAGGATTATTAAAATTTTATATTTTAAACTGAAGATACTTGAACTGACAGTTGAAAAGTTACGTGAATGGCTCTCTGAGTCTACAGTTCTCAGTTTAACATTTGAATCCTGAACCTCAGGCTGGAGAACTTGGGATTTACTTAGTTAGGTATTTACTTCCTGTAGGACCTAGGTATCTGGTTCAATGGCGAACATGACATG
>NW_007534021.1:0-208 GCF_000475195.1 Diaphorina citri
ACCAAGCTAATTAGGCTGGCACAAAATATTTGGGTAACTATTCAGAAGCCACGACAATGAAAAAGAAAGCTCCTTTTTAGTCCGTCCTTCCTTTATTATTACAATAGTAATAAAAAGGTATAAGGGACAAACTATTGTATTCGCCTCGGTGTCGTCTGTCTGTCTGTCTGTCGGTCTGTGCCCATAGAAGGACTTATCCAAACCTGGT
>NW_007534022.1:0-208 GCF_000475195.1 Diaphorina citri
TCGCGGTATTCGCGGATTGTTCGCGGTATTCGCGGATTGTTCGCGGTATTCGCGGTTTGTTCTCGGTATCCGCGGTTATTTCGCGGTATTCGCGGTTTGTTCTCGGTATCCGCGGTTTGTTCTCGGTATCCGCGGTATTCGCGTTTTGTTCGCGGTATTCGCGGTTTGTTCTCGGTATCCGCGGTTTGTTCGCGATATTCGCAGTTAT
>NW_007534023.1:0-208 GCF_000475195.1 Diaphorina citri
TCTCCACTATGCTTTCATCCTTGTCTGGTTTCTTACTGGAATCTGATTGGTCCTTTGTTTTAACGCCATCTACTTTCGTTTGTTCATTATTCTGAAAGCAAAATAATAATAATAGTGCTTATTTATACTCCTCGCATAGGACTGAAAAGTCCCTCTACTCCAGCAGTAGGCTACTACTATTATTGTGGTCTAACTCTTGAATTATTCC
>NW_007534024.1:0-208 GCF_000475195.1 Diaphorina citri
TCTTCGCTTCTTCTTTGACATACAGGGTGGTCAAAACTCAAAGTTCCAACATTTGTGGTCTAACATTAATTCACGATCCTAACCGCACTGAGTAAAAAACTAGGGTGCCTGCAGCCCAATCGGGTGGCTAGGTTTCGGCACTCTAATATTGAACTCTATATCGGGAAGCTCGACACTATAATATAGCATTCCAACAGCCTAAATCAGG
>NW_007534025.1:0-208 GCF_000475195.1 Diaphorina citri
AATCATATCAAGGAAATTCATTCATATTTAATTGAAGTTTGAACACAAAAGAATAGAGGAGGTTCAATGGTTAGGTCGTAGAAAAGAAGAAACGACCTTGGGCATTAAGTTCGCCTACTCGATTTTATTTGGTAAGTACATTTTGGTTGGGTGGAAGAGCTCATTGTGTGAGAATCCTGCCATAAAGCCTAAAAAAAAGATTATCTTG
>NW_007534026.1:0-208 GCF_000475195.1 Diaphorina citri
TCTCTCTCTCTCCTTCCCTCTTAGCTCTCTTTGTCCTGCTTATCTATGATTACAAATTCTCCCGAGACTTGTATTCATTTTGTTTTTATTTTTGTTTTATTCGTTCTGTTGTTGTTTTATTATTTTGTCTAGTTTTCATTAGATTGCGTTTGGTATTGTTTTAATCTCGTGCATTCTGTGACCCTTGCCTTGATGCTTGCTGTATGAT
>NW_007534027.1:0-208 GCF_000475195.1 Diaphorina citri
AAAAGAGGGTAAAAGATTGCCGATGTGTAATCGCCCTGGAGCTTGAAAATTGGCCTAAAAAATTCCACCCTAAATTGCACCATCTTTGATTACAACAAGTGAACTTTTTCTAGGGCCATAAAGAAAGCTTTTGATATTTCCTACTGTTTCTATTCATCTTAACACAGTGTTCCCGTTCCCTATGTTCCAATACACCATCTCTGATTAC
>NW_007534028.1:0-208 GCF_000475195.1 Diaphorina citri
TGGGAAAAATACAAATACTGACGAGAGTGGAACATTTCACAAGGAGTTAAGAAAGGAGTTAAGTCCACTTAAGAAAAGCTCAATTTTCACCTCCGTTGATCCTTCATAAAAGCTAACAGCTCAGGTATTGTTGAGCGCCATGGATTTAGCAAGTCATAGAGACGAGAGTCATAGAACTTTAATCTTTAAACTTCAACCAAACAGACTG
>NW_007534029.1:0-208 GCF_000475195.1 Diaphorina citri
AGATTTCTAGCGTAATATGAACTTTTGCTTCTATCCTCGCATAGCTGGCCGTTTGGTACTTAATCTAGTGCGCCGTCTGCATCAGGACATTCTAGACTGGATCTTCGCCCTCAAGAGATCCTGGCTGAACTGTTGTAACGGCGAGGTAGCACGAAATAGCGACAGTGCTGCTCCTAGTGATGAGAAGACGAACAATAACAGTAGCGTC
>NW_007534030.1:0-208 GCF_000475195.1 Diaphorina citri
TTGTTTAGGATAAATTTCGCCCCGGGCAGGTACCCGCGAACTGGCGTTCCCAAGGCAGGTTCGCTACACTCCAAGCTACCTAGGCTGGCCAATGGCCTTGTGGGGACTTCATTTTGGCGAAATTTAGAGTCTTTTTGCTAGGATATAGAAAAGTAGGTACTAGGCAACATGAATCACTGATGTTAAGCAACGTTGGGTTTGTTATCCG
>NW_007534031.1:0-208 GCF_000475195.1 Diaphorina citri
CATGCAAAGGAGAGATCAATTGAAGAAAAAGATTTATATGCTGTGGAGAAGTGAGTGTGTTTACCATTATTCAGTAAAACCAAGTCTTGACTGGCCAGGAGAAGTTGTTCGATCTGGTTGCCTTTTGAATTAGCTTTGTTACTGCCCCAAAGGGGATGATGAGCATTAAAATCTCCGCACAAAAGATAAGGTTTGGGAAGTTGATTTA
>NW_007534032.1:0-208 GCF_000475195.1 Diaphorina citri
GGTACTAGTTTCTATATATTGGTATACATTGGGTAGCGGCTCCACAAAGTTTTTGATGGACAAAAGTACAAGCTCGATTCTTTGCTGTTTCCGATCCAGCAGTTGCACCCAGATCCTGAAATATCGAATCGTGAATAGATCAGTTGCGCTTACTTGGGTGATGTTTCAAAGTCATAGAGCAGGAAAAATGAGGACCAACGGAATTTTT
>NW_007534033.1:0-208 GCF_000475195.1 Diaphorina citri
TAGTGAGCACATACACAATCTCGGCAGTCAAATGGGAGATGGACCTTATACTAATGTGAATAAAGATATTGCAATTGAAAAAATGAAAGAACTTTGGGATAACAGTGAAGAGATAAACAAAATCTATGATAAGTTATATGAGAAAGATGAAGAAGATTTTGCAGTCAGTCTGATGAAGACAATCAGCGAGGAAACTACGTCAATAAAG
>NW_007534034.1:0-208 GCF_000475195.1 Diaphorina citri
CGAATTCAAAGTCAAACCGCATAGACAGAGTAAAAAGCTCTATGCTCTTTTCCCTCCGCTCCACTCTGTTATTACAACGATAACAACACCAGCCTAACAACATTTAGTTACTGATTTCGCCATCAAGATGGGTCCAGTGGTAACGCGCTTGCTTGCCATGCAGAAGGTCCCGGGTTCGAATCCCACCATCGATAAAAAATTGTACTCG
>NW_007534035.1:0-208 GCF_000475195.1 Diaphorina citri
GACAAGCTTCCCTAACGACATGTGTATTGTATGTAATTCTAGTTTCTTAGTTAAAGTACTTAGGGATGAGCTTTTTTTACAGAGAGTTTTCCGGAAATAAAATTTCACAGTGAATTATAAGGGGGGGGGGAAAGAATGTAAACATTTATAAACCGATAGAAGGGTCAAGGAGAGAAAGAGGTGATGGTCTGGAATGTAGGAGGAAGCA
>NW_007534036.1:0-208 GCF_000475195.1 Diaphorina citri
CCCTGCTGTGATAGGATTTAATCCCTGTTTGGCAAGAGAGTCCTTGCTCACTTTCAAGTAGCTTTAATTAGATTGGTCACTCTTAATGAGCAGGATCATAATCAAACGTAAGAGTTTAAAATTACTTTAGAGTACTTTAGAGGGAGCTATAACTGCTAAGGTCTTATCATCCCGAACTCGAAGAGAGAAGGAAAACAGGATAGGAGAA
>NW_007534037.1:0-208 GCF_000475195.1 Diaphorina citri
CCCTGGCACTTGAATCAGAGTAAATCTAGGTATGTATGCACCTTCTATGTGTATATAGATACCTAGATGACATGACATGTTGAGTTGTATATCTATGTACATCCATTGAATCCTCCATCGTTACATGTACAGTACATAGCTGTTGTTCTAGCGGCTAGCGGGTTCATGTTGTATAATTGTATATCTTCAAGCCTGGGTGCATAGTTGT
>NW_007534038.1:0-208 GCF_000475195.1 Diaphorina citri
ATAATAGGTATAAGTTTTAGTTCTAAGGCATAGATTAAGAAAATTTGTAAACACCGAAAGGTAAAATACAATAAAAAAAAAAATTATTATAACCAGCCATCCGGGTCCCCCCTCGTATCCTGAAGGACAATCCGCCTTCTGAGGAGTATTTGTTCGACCCAAAGTCGTTAGCCGAGGCCATGCGTGCTCAATCCTCTTCTGTAGCGCT
>NW_007534039.1:0-208 GCF_000475195.1 Diaphorina citri
ACGTAGGTACCTACCTATGTAGGTATTGTAGGTACCTGCCTATGTAGGTATTGTAGGTACCTGCCTATGTAGGTACCTATCTACCTACCTATATAATAATAATAGTGCTTATTTATACTGCTCGCATAGGACCTTTACTCCAGCAGTAGGCTACTACTATTATTGTGGTCAAATTCTCAAATTATATTGAGGATAAAATTCCATACCT
>NW_007534040.1:0-208 GCF_000475195.1 Diaphorina citri
CTGGCGTAACAACTGTTTCATTTTCATTTGAACTTTAGATTTAGTGGTAGCGCGATCACCTCGATTTTCGGGTACCTACCTAATTTTCGCGTGTGAGAACTTTTAGCGTTAAATTTTTTGCTCTTTTTCTTTTTTTTGGACAATCAAATTTCATACGATTTTCAAATTTCCATAGCTTTTCAATCTCGGTGTTTTTTTCTTTCGAAAT
>NW_007534041.1:0-208 GCF_000475195.1 Diaphorina citri
CTCCCTCCCTTTTCATCAGCATTTCAAAAATGTCTCCATTCTTTGAATAATTATTTATTGGCACAGATTCATTGTTTGAAAGAAATCGGAAATACTTAAAGTGCAATAAAGTTGAGCTGAAGTTCTCTCTTTGCCTTGAGATTTTCCACTCTTTGCCAAAGATTTTTCGCTGTCTTCTTGGTCTCCTTTTCATCGTCAAAGTTAAGAA
>NW_007534042.1:0-208 GCF_000475195.1 Diaphorina citri
CATTGATGACATCTTGACAATAGGTACAGTAGTTCTTAGCCGGAGTCTCTGAAAACGGGACACAGTTCATTTTAGATCAAAATTCACGAGAAAAAGCACACAAAACAATACAAATCAAGACAGAAAAGATGCATACTCACCATAAGCAGCCATTTTTAAATTTTGACACTGACGTCATCAGCGCATCACTTGACAACACTGGAGCGGA
>NW_007534043.1:0-208 GCF_000475195.1 Diaphorina citri
ACCAGGCTTACCTCCCTTTCCCTTTACCTCCTATTCTACATACCCTCCTGTTACCACGCCTGTATCCTGATTTGGAAATATCTACCACATACGCTCCCACTCTCCTAATCCTACCCTCTACTCCTCCTATTTCCCTCTTACCAGGCTTACCTCCCTTTCCCTTTACCTCCTATTCTACATACCCTCCTGTTACCACGCCTGTATCCTG
>NW_007534044.1:0-208 GCF_000475195.1 Diaphorina citri
TGAAGCATGCTAATCCTTCTCCTTGTTTATACTCAGCAGCTAGCACAAATACCACAAGGCTTTCAACTCGTGGTAGTTGACGGAAAACCTTTTTCGTAAATACTAGCACATATCTACTTATTTAGTAAGTTTTTTGTAATTTTAGGAATAATTCAACCGGGTCAATCTAACATTGACTATTTCTATTAGATGGTGTGAGCAATATGAA
>NW_007534045.1:0-208 GCF_000475195.1 Diaphorina citri
TCGATTTCTTTAAACGGGTATGAAATGGCAGAAGAGATGTGTTTAAACACTCGGTGTGTATAAGGAAAAGAGGAAGAAAAGGAGAGGGAGAACCAAGAGGTGGAAAATTATCAAGAGCATTATATTATTATTTTCTTCATCATCATCATCATCATCATCATCATCATCATCATCATCATCATCATCATCATCATCATCATCATCATCA
>NW_007534046.1:0-208 GCF_000475195.1 Diaphorina citri
TTTTGCATGACTCGAGAAAGATTTGCATGGTTTGTACTGCATGTAAGTGTGTGCGCGCTTTCGTATTCTTGGCCTTTGTGTTGCGTACGCATGCTTTCTGTTTTCTACTTGTATTTTTAGTTATTTTTATTTCGGTTTGTGTGGTTTTTATCTGTGGCATTCTGCTTTTTTTCAATCATTGTTGATTTGTTTTGTCTTTTGTTTCGGT
>NW_007534047.1:0-208 GCF_000475195.1 Diaphorina citri
GAAACTTAGTTTTCACTATGACAATCAACAAGTGAACAAGAGGTTATTACTGAGTGCATATAGCTCATTCTATGATATGTTGGGACTTTGGTCTCCCATTCTGATAGCACTCAAAATATTGATACAAAAGGCGTGGACGGAAAATAAATCTTGGGACGAACAATTATCAGTAGAGGACTCAGATCAGTTTATTAGAATCATGAGTGAC
>NW_007534048.1:0-208 GCF_000475195.1 Diaphorina citri
TATTGAATGGTGCTTATTTGGGTGTTCTGTTGTAACATTTACAATATCTCTAACCGTTTAGTTGATATAGCTGAAAACAGCCAAAAAGCGGTCGAAACCCGCCAAAAAGCGGTCAAAATACCGCCAACCACAGCACCTATTTTAACCAAACGCTTTGTATTGCATATTTGACACATTTGTGAACTACATACCAAATTTCAAGTCTCTA
>NW_007534049.1:0-208 GCF_000475195.1 Diaphorina citri
TCCTTCTCTCTTCGATTTCGGGACGATAAGACCATAGCAGTTACAGTTCCCTCTGTCAAACCTCTTAGAAAAAAAAAATCTCCCTTGTCGAGTTATCTAAATTCCGCCCTGGCTGGACGGACCCTGATATTGAAGAGCGTAGGGGATTTTCAGCTTTTAGATAATCAAAATTCCAAGACAGTCCTCGTACATCTTTTAGCTCTTGTGT
>NW_007534050.1:0-208 GCF_000475195.1 Diaphorina citri
TGTCATGTTGACAAAACCCAGCTCAAGTGCAACCTGTGTAACAGAACAGGTCATGTTTCTACAGTGTGTATCACAAGTTTGATGCAAAGGAACAAAAATGAATTTGCGACTAATTCTATGCAAAGTTACCCATCGAATTCCTCTCTACCTACGTATGGTATTAATCATGTAGACGCAGTAGTACAAAACTGTGAAGTAATCGACCTGT
>NW_007534051.1:0-208 GCF_000475195.1 Diaphorina citri
AGGCAATGAGATTATTGATAAACTAGCCAGAGAAACCTCCTCCGCTCAACCTCTAAATTTATTAAATCATATTGACATCAAGCATACTCTAAAAAACTCTCTTTTTAAAATTTGGGATTCAAAATGGAATGAATTAAGCCCTAATAACTCCAAACTTAGAGAGGTAAAAGACACTATTTTTCCTTGGCCTTCATCCAACCTCAAAACT
>NW_007534052.1:0-208 GCF_000475195.1 Diaphorina citri
CAAAACCCGACCTTTCTACGATTTGTTTAACCGGTTTTCTGATAGGCTCAAAAATCTTGAAAATCGCGATTTTTTTTTCTTTTCACCCAAATCCTTTAATCACACCTACAGCCCGTTCTACAAATGGTGAGAAGTTGATTAAGGTGTCTCCGGAAAGGTCTCGTCGAGGAGAAGTGCCTTTTCTTGGTTTCATCTTCTTAGCACTAAA
>NW_007534053.1:0-208 GCF_000475195.1 Diaphorina citri
AGGAGGAGGAGGAAGAGAAAAAAAAGTTAGAAAAATTCCTAACAAGAAAAAATATCGTGAATAGAAAACGGAAAGAACGGAAGATATTACGAGAAAGAGAGAGAGAGAGAGAAGGAAAAGAAAATCTGACAAGTATTATAGGAAACTGGTGATGTGAAAGAAGAAGGAAGAGGAACAGGAAGGCAAAGTCGATGCAGAAGAAAAAAAA
>NW_007534054.1:0-208 GCF_000475195.1 Diaphorina citri
TTAGGTGACTAGTTTTGTGCGCCAGCGTTTGTCTCTCCGTTCCTCTTTAATATGGAGACTCTATTTTCCTATTTTTTCCAAGTCTAATCTTAAACTTTGGAAATTCTCCTCCAACCAAATAGCTGTAAGAGGAGGACACAATTACCTCGGCTGGGATTGATTCGTAGAAGCTCAACCCATCCTTTAGGGCTGTTTGCCCCTACACCTA
>NW_007534055.1:0-208 GCF_000475195.1 Diaphorina citri
TTTCTCCTTTCCTCTTTCTATTCAATTCTATCCTCTATCCATTTAATCCACATAGACAAAGGTCTATTCAAAGGTAATACTACGAAACGACCATGCTATGGCACAGACAATCGAGTTAATGCACGACCAATACGTTATTCAAAATAATGCTCTTCTTATCTACGACTTACGGGCAAAATTTATTGGCACAGAAGAAAATCCTAATGGG
>NW_007534056.1:0-208 GCF_000475195.1 Diaphorina citri
CTAATCAATGTGATTTTTCACGCCGAATCGAATGGTGCTACTTTTAGTACTGTCTGACTTACGGTTGAGAAGTTGCGGCTTCGATACTCCCCTGTGTCAACAAAATTCCCTTTTATTCGTGAACCGTTAACAAATAAGCAAGTGAATAGTTAATCCCATGTGATTTTTCACGCCGAATCGAATGGTGCTACTTTTAGCACTCTCTGAC
>NW_007534057.1:0-208 GCF_000475195.1 Diaphorina citri
ATGAGATCTGGAAAACACGGCGCTGCTGAGATAAAATATTGGTTAAGAGATAAATAGGTAGTAAGAAAAAGATAAATAACAGCTGTAGGTAGTTGCTAATAGCAACCAGGGTAAAAAGGATAAACAAAAGTTATGAACACTGGAGGAAAATGTAGCCTCTACTGAGAAGGAAACAAAAGTGTTGCCATGGTAACCACTGGGAAAAACG
>NW_007534058.1:0-208 GCF_000475195.1 Diaphorina citri
ATACGTTTTGACTATTCATTACCAACCTATAAATGACTAGTCTATACCGTTTAAAGCAAATACCTCAAAAGTCCAAGTTTATTAGATTCATGTTGAGAGGGTTGAAGGGTCATCATCATCATCATCAGTGATGCTTTATTCCTGTGGCGAATTCCGTTCTCATGATTTCATGTTCTCGGTTTCTAGAGTGTTTCCCTGGTTTCATGCT
>NW_007534059.1:0-208 GCF_000475195.1 Diaphorina citri
TGTTTTCAATTATGTTATGACTAATAACTTTTTAACTAGTTGTGAATTTGATTTCAAAATGAGCTAAATTAAAGATAAAACTTATGAACTTTCAATTCCGTGTATAAAGTTTTCATTTTACTTTATTGAATTAGTGTAAGTGCAAATTTAAAAAAGTGGTCCCTAGAGGGACCACCGTGCAGAAAAGTACCTATTTTTGTATTGTTCA
>NW_007534060.1:0-208 GCF_000475195.1 Diaphorina citri
AGGGAAAAGTAGAAAAACATGGGGGGGATAGAGAGGAGGAGGGGGAGGAGATGTATTTCGTGAGATAAAAGGGGTAGGCGTGGGTATGTAGGTGGGAGGGACAGGGAATCTACGAGCAGGTAGGAAAAGAGGGTTAAGGAGATGGAAGGAAATAGAAAAAGTGGTTGAAGAGGAGGTGGATAAAGTGAGGGGTAGCCAAACGGTAGGT
>NW_007534061.1:0-208 GCF_000475195.1 Diaphorina citri
GTTTTTCTTCTCCTGCGAGTGCTATTCCTATGTGAACATAGAGCAATGCGGATGATAATGTAGTTTGGAGGAGGAGGAGGAGGAATGCTTCTACAAATCTTCTAGTAGAGGTGACTGGAGTGTAGAGGGGTTTTACGAAATACATTTAATACTTGAAGGAGAGGCACTCCTGAAATTGCTCTAAAAGGGCTCTACCTAACGGACTGTT
>NW_007534062.1:0-208 GCF_000475195.1 Diaphorina citri
ATTTGCAGCTTTGCACTCCTGACAAAATACCTGTTCCTAATAAATTTTGCCATTCCACGAGGTAACGTCTTAATATCATGTTTCACTGGTAAAGTCGGCAATGCGGTAACAGGTAATATAAACATTTGCAATAGCTAGCGTCATTATAACAGCTAGTGGTGAAAACCTATAACTTGGGTCTATCCATATTCGTAAATGATAGTTTTTT
>NW_007534063.1:0-208 GCF_000475195.1 Diaphorina citri
TACCTACACGGGTGAAATCATCAGTCCGGTACATTTAGTGGCTGTTTTAGATTATTATTAGGACTTACCTATTATATTATATTATTTTTTGTACCTTAATAAGTGTCTGGCAATTTTGCCTACACTACAAATCACACAACTTTACAAAAATAAGTGGGTATAAAATTAAAATCTACTTATGCTAATACAAAGGAGGGAATTATTACAA
>NW_007534064.1:0-208 GCF_000475195.1 Diaphorina citri
AAAAAAAATGTATATTGCAAATGATCGATTCCACTAATCCTCCTAAGGAAAGTGATGAAAACCGCCAAAAAGCGGTCAAAATACCGCCAACCGCAGCACCTATCTCAACCAAACGATTTGTGTTGCATCTTTGTCACATTTGTGAATTACATACCAAATTTCAAGTCTCTAGCTCTTACCGTTCTCGAGATATTTTGTTTACAGACAG
>NW_007534065.1:0-208 GCF_000475195.1 Diaphorina citri
TTACCTTTTCAGGATAAAGTCCGCCTTGGACGGGAAATCGAACCCGCGGCCTAGCGCTTACACTTGCGCGCTACCCTCCAAGGTAACAAGGCTGGCCGATTGAAAAGAAAGTAATTTAATCTTGTTCATGATGGTCGTGTTAAGCATATATTTAAATTCACAATTCTCGTTTGATTGCAGATGGGATATGGGAAGACATTGGCATCAG
>NW_007534066.1:0-208 GCF_000475195.1 Diaphorina citri
GGTTATGAACAACCGTACCACAAAAAAATTCATTGCCAGCATTAAAAAAATGAAAAAAAAAAAAAAAAGGAAAGGAAAGGAAAACCATTTAGATTAGAGGAAGAACTGTTTGGTGTAAGTATATTTACTCAGTTACTCAGTTTTAGGAAAAAATTTAGGTTGATGTACCAGGTTGAGTTGAGACAGGATATTGTTTTTTTCAGTTTGG
>NW_007534067.1:0-208 GCF_000475195.1 Diaphorina citri
TATACCGACTTGTGAATTTTAATATCCAGTCTAGTTAGCTTGGAAGGTAGTGTGTCTGCCTTATAAGCGCTAGTTCGAGGGTTCGATTCCTGCCTGGAGCTAACTTCATCCCAAGCAGATAAGGATCGTCCTCAGAACTGCTGGTTTTCTTCTCAGAACTGCTGGTTTTCTTCTCAGAACTGCTGGTTTTCTTCTCAGAACTGCTGGT
>NW_007534068.1:0-208 GCF_000475195.1 Diaphorina citri
ATCAGGATGTTCGGCAGAAGCTCGTCTATGGCGCCAATGTCCTTGGAGAATCGGTTGAGAATTCGGCCTGAAACCAGACAGATTGATTGGAATTAAAAAAAGAAATTTAAACGAGTGATTTTTTTCCCCCTGGTAAAGAAATAGCGATTTTTGTAGCCAAAACCAAATGTCAGTCCAAAGCAATCACCCCAGGGCTAATTTTGAGGCT
>NW_007534069.1:0-208 GCF_000475195.1 Diaphorina citri
TGAGTAAGTAAAGGGAAAAATCTGAAAATCGGCAAAAGTTGCACTGGGCGCCGCCCACAGGCGGAATTAACCGCTTTTCGGCGGTTTTCACAAAACGGATAGAGATATCGAAAAAGTTATGAGAGTTGACCCCCCCCCAAAACCATACCTAAAACCCCCCAATTAGTAATTTTTATGAACATCGAAACAACGGTTAGCGGTATTTTCC
>NW_007534070.1:0-208 GCF_000475195.1 Diaphorina citri
CCCTATCACCCTGAAAGAAATTGAACGTGTACTTATAAAACGCAAGAACTCAGCCCCAGGAATGGACCAGATTTCCTATATGATGTTGAAAAACTTACCTAGATCTTCACTGCTACTACTGAATAGAATTTACAACAGAATTTGGTATAAGGGAGAAATACCACAAACTTGGAAACAATTTGTGCTTTCACCGATCCCTAAGCCCAAA
>NW_007534071.1:0-208 GCF_000475195.1 Diaphorina citri
ATGTTTCAAGTAGCCGGAGAGAACTTTATTGTTTTCCAATCTATTGTCAAGGTCAATTGGTTTCCAAGGTCAATCACCTACTGCTGAAATAACTTCAGGTCATCTTCAGGTTCGGATATTTCACAATGAGATCTCTTGGTTGTGCGTGATTCAACAATTTGAGACAGGATTCGCATTGGCAATAGTAAACTCTTTGAAGATTAGCCAA
>NW_007534072.1:0-208 GCF_000475195.1 Diaphorina citri
GTCTCCAGCTTTATTCAACCTTTATGCAGAAAAGCTACTGGAAGAAGCCTTGGAAAATTCACCAGGAGTAAGAGTTGGGAACGAAAAAATCAAGAATATTATAAAGTATGCAGATGAACAGGCAGTGTTGGCAGAATCAGAAGAAGAGTTACAAAGAATGCTGGTAAATATCCATGAAGCGGGAATAAGATACGGAATGAAAATCAAT
>NW_007534073.1:0-208 GCF_000475195.1 Diaphorina citri
ACTTTGGGCAAAAGGGCCCGAAGAACTTTGGAATTCTTGCATTGCTAAAACATAGGGTAAGGAGAGAGTTTCATCATCACTAGGAAAGTATAGGTTGGACAGGCATATGTCAATCTACAAAAGTTACCTGCATAACTTGAGCTTCAGTAAGTGTCTGCTGACAATAATCATGTACAAGCCAACTTGTACCTCAAGCCAGTGCATTGTA
>NW_007534074.1:0-208 GCF_000475195.1 Diaphorina citri
CAGGATGGAAGAGAAGAGTTGCATCTGCAAGTTGGGACTTCAACTTCACAAAGGCGGCGCGTGACTCGTCAGTCCATTCAAGTTTCCGTTTGTCATTTTTCTTGGCATTCTTTGTGAGGTCAAAGAGAACTTGCTGGGTTTGGGCTGAGTGAGGAAGTGATCGCCTGTAAAAATTGACGAGACCAAGAAATTGACGTAGATCTTTGAT
>NW_007534075.1:0-208 GCF_000475195.1 Diaphorina citri
TGCCATAGGCCACGCTGTTGTGTTACTGTGCAAACATCTTCCTAATTTCCTAGAACTTATCTAGATAGAACACGGATTTTGCTTCTGAATCTTCTGATCAGAATTGAAAACATGAAATTTTTCCGAGAAAGTGTCACTTCTTGGCATAGATTTGACGCATTTCCTCGCTGTTTTGCCAAGGATCTCTCTAATCTTTGGCACGAGGACC
>NW_007534076.1:0-208 GCF_000475195.1 Diaphorina citri
ACAAGGAATAAAACAACTCATATTTTCGTAAAAGTAAAAAAAGTATATCGGGTTGAGCCTCCCTGTAACCACCCTGACTAGTCTGTATGAACGTCTTTTTCGTCTGTTTTGAGCTTATTTCGAAATATTAATTTTTATATAATACCTTATTTGATAGAGAAAAGTTTAGAGGTCCCTAGAGCCTAAATCCAAAGTTTCAGCCATTGGT
>NW_007534077.1:0-208 GCF_000475195.1 Diaphorina citri
AATAAAATATTATATGAAATCTTGATATCTTGCGAAGTTCAGTCACGACTGAACCTGATGTTTGAATCCTTGTAAGGGATGAAGTAATCTTGGAAAGTAGTCTTGAAGTTTATGTGTTCAATCCTCCGGGGAGACTTTGAAGAGAATCTTGTGGAAAGGTTTTTCACGATGTTGACCCGTTCTCAGCTACCATAGATGAAGTATCAGT
>NW_007534078.1:0-208 GCF_000475195.1 Diaphorina citri
ATGATTGAAATCGGAAAATTACAACAACACTGATTGTCTACATGTCTTTTTGCATTCAAAACGATGCCAATTTTTGGCTATCTCTTTCCTAAGTCCAGGTCATACTTGGAAAAGACTTTGATTGT
Source organism: Diaphorina citri (assembly GCF_000475195.1). Classification (NCBI taxonomy): domain Eukaryota; kingdom Metazoa; phylum Arthropoda; class Insecta; order Hemiptera; family Psyllidae; genus Diaphorina; species Diaphorina citri. Next base: position 126 of record NW_007534078.1, read on the forward strand.
TTTAAGAAAGAAATCAATCTTGTACTTGTACACAATCAAATCGGTGTAATTTTTCACTGAACTTCCAACGGAATGAAAATCCA
>NW_007534079.1:0-208 GCF_000475195.1 Diaphorina citri
TATCTGGAGTGACGGTTTTCTTAGTTGGTTTACTTATGTCTGTTTTGACATGTATGTAATATAGTTATGTAGGTATATGCCCGTGAGTGAACCTGCTTGTAATTTATAGTGCATGCTTGTGAGGAGGTTTATTCGTGTGAGTGTGGTGGTGGAAAATTTCTGTTTGAGAATAGTTGGTTAATTGACTTGGTGATTATATGCTTGGCTT
>NW_007534080.1:0-208 GCF_000475195.1 Diaphorina citri
ATATTAGTCAGAGTAAACTGAAATCTTCATTGGAAACACTACTCCAATGAAGATTTTCATTTTTATTATTATAATATTTATTATCTACTACTGTCAGTACTTTATTTATTTTATTTTTTTCATTATATCTTTTTTTTTCTCACCCTTGTGTTTTCTTAATATTGTTTAGTTATATTGTTATTGTATTTTTAATTAGGTCTATATTGTA
>NW_007534081.1:0-208 GCF_000475195.1 Diaphorina citri
TATCAGGAATAATCAAAGTTACATCATGCCCTGATGTACTACTTATTTCTAGTATGTGCCAGGGTAATTAATCAGGGTTGTTAAATTACATACTCTAATTGTAATATGTGTTCCCCATATGTCAAAAAATTTGACTCAAAATACGAGTATATGAGACCTTGTTTAGACTGTGGGGGTAAAGGGACTGTTCAGTCCTATCCCAGCAGGA
>NW_007534082.1:0-208 GCF_000475195.1 Diaphorina citri
CATTCATTGCTCCATCTTTGAAATTTGGTAGGACCTAGAAATCTGAAATTTGGCAGGAATATTCCTACTATGCTCTAGGACCTCTAGGTCTAGATGTACCTACAAGAAGAGAGTATTTTGCCCAAGTCTAAACCGATCTCAATGGTCAATTTCCCGTGGCGAAGCTCGGGCAAACTGCTAGTCCTAAATAAAATCCACCTTGTACCGA
>NW_007534083.1:0-208 GCF_000475195.1 Diaphorina citri
ATCGCTAGAAGAGCTATGTACTGTTTCAGCACAAATTGAAGCTCTTTTGAACTCGCGACCCTTGTGCTTGTTAAGTTCGGATCCATCTGAACCGAGTGTTCTTACTCCTGCACATTTTTTAACCCAAATCCCTTTAGAAAGTTTACCCGCCTCAGATGTGACCAATGAAAACCCGAATAGACTTACTCGATATAAACTTCTCGATCAG
>NW_007534084.1:0-208 GCF_000475195.1 Diaphorina citri
AAAACTACGAAAAGAGGTTTTACTTGCGGCGATACGACGGACGATTCAAAAAGAGGTTTGTTCAAAGTAACTATTTAAAAGTTCAGACTTGACCCCTAGCAACATTTGCTCTCATGATTCAAATCTGAGCTCCATGGCAGGAAATTTTCCAATAATAAAGGGATCAAAACAGCATTTTTGGGTATTTCGAGGACAGGAACTCAGCCTA
>NW_007534085.1:0-208 GCF_000475195.1 Diaphorina citri
TGTTGCTAGGAGGAATAGAGTTCCACATATCAACAATGTCTTTTTTAACAATAGCTTTAATCCAAGGTTTTAGGTCATCTGTGGAGCAAAGATTGACGTGCCGGGGATGTGTATGATGATTCGCAGCTGAATCAACTGCTTCATTCCCATCTATCCCACAATGGGAGGGACACCACAAAAATACGACGTCGGTACCACGAGTGACTAT
>NW_007534086.1:0-208 GCF_000475195.1 Diaphorina citri
TTGAATGCATCTGAAAAAAGTAGGCATAAAAGTTGGATAAGACCAAAAGATCATATCAGTTTCATAAAATAATAAGCTCTGTGTGTAAGTACCTAAAATAATTTACCTACAATTCCATTTTATGTCACTTTGAGATAGGTAAAATGCCTATTTCAAGGACAAGGAAAGTAAGAATGATAGCTAATGACATCAACCCCTAGATATCATT
>NW_007534087.1:0-208 GCF_000475195.1 Diaphorina citri
ACTCACTTTCAAGCCTTCGTTTGCATCCGTATCTTTCTCCGCCTGTTTATCCTTGGTTTTATCTTCCAGATGATCCTGCATATGCAACATCTCATTCGTAGCTCGCAGACCTGCGATCAAACTGGTTTGCTGTTTCTGAAAAAGAATGAATTCGTCAGCGTATAACAACCAAATACTCGTATAATCTTTCTATTACGAGTGCTCTTAT
>NW_007534088.1:0-208 GCF_000475195.1 Diaphorina citri
GCAGAGCGGACCGTCAGAATTGTCAGAAAGTTCTTCAAGAATACATTTGCGTGGGACTGTGTATTTATTTCAGAAAAGTGTAGAGATGTAGAGAATGTGTTATAAGTACACATGAATTTCAATAAAATCTAACCTGAAAAGCTGAAAGCCGGCATAATTATAAATCCATCCTTGTATACTTGACCCTTTTCCTATTTCACCTTCTTCA
>NW_007534089.1:0-208 GCF_000475195.1 Diaphorina citri
CTTCCTTAGTCCAAAACGAAGCAAAAGCTTATACGAAACTCTGAGAGCATCAGATAACGACGTTCGACCTGCATCAAGAAAATGAAGTAAAAAAGAGGAGATAGAGAAATTGAACAAAGTCCTTAACGGGACTGAAAATCAAGGTACGGAAAATGTTTCCATTTTGTAAATAATTTACACGAACATTCAGATCCGACTAAATGGGATT
>NW_007534090.1:0-208 GCF_000475195.1 Diaphorina citri
AAAATTTGAGGACTCCAATTCCCAAACTGAGCAGTTTCTGAACAGCACTGGTGATCTCACAGACCTTATTGATCCTTCTGCCACTTGTGTGACTATTGCAACCAGAAACGGAAGAAAGACATACTCGTATCTCGTATAAATGGATCTAGTAAAAACCATTATCAAATTGACATGGATCCAGTAAAAGTTGATACTGTCAAGCTGAATA
>NW_007534091.1:0-208 GCF_000475195.1 Diaphorina citri
CGCTAGCTTTGTACCCCCCTATCAGAACTCCCCTAACTTGTACGCAGACTTCGCCACTGAAGACAATTCCGATAGCAATACCAGTGGCGGCAGGTTTGAAGAGGAACCTACTCCCCCTGCCCCACCAGCGGAGGGAGAGTTTGGAGGTTTGGTGTCTTACTTCTCAAGTCAGAGGGAAGATGATATGGATACATAGCCGAGTGAAGTG
>NW_007534092.1:0-208 GCF_000475195.1 Diaphorina citri
CTGTCTGCCTTCAAGCAGGTAAGTGAAACGTTGAATAGCTGAATAGATAGCGAGTAATTCTCTATCATATGTAGAATACTTCTCCTCAGTGGGCGATAGCTTTCTAGAGAAGAATGCTAATGGTCTAACAATACCATTTTGAACTTGGTGAACAGCACCACCGATAGCTGTGTTTGAAGCATCGGTCATGAGTAACAAGTCTTGTTGA
>NW_007534093.1:0-208 GCF_000475195.1 Diaphorina citri
GAACTGTCGATAGGGGGTGCATAAACCTTAAGTGTCTTTCATATTTTCGTAGGTCGTTCTTTTTAATTTAGTTTTTTTAATACCAATATATGTTCATTTTGTGATAGGTACGTGTGGTCTTTTGGAATCATTGTAGTTCCATGAGGAGTTGACTTATTTGATTTTTACTTAATATTTACGTACATTTTTACTTTGTCATTTATGTACA
>NW_007534094.1:0-208 GCF_000475195.1 Diaphorina citri
AAACACAACAGAACATGCTTCCTTGAAATAAAAGTTGAAAGTGAATCAGGATACCTCTCACATCTATTTGATTGTTCTGTGCTTTAACCTGAGTTATTTTCCTTCAAATCACAGACTATAAAGCTCCGAATATAACTTTTCTTGCGAGTTTACACTAGGTCAACTTTCTCTTGATTGACAGCTTGATTCCCCTCAAGTATAAAACAAA
>NW_007534095.1:0-208 GCF_000475195.1 Diaphorina citri
TTTCTACACAGCTCATTCATGAGGTTTTTTTGATTTTCTCCTGCGTGAGAAGTTTTAGCATTTATGCGTGCGGCGTTTAGAGTTTTTATTTGATCTTACTGTTATTTGTCTGCTGTAGGTAGTGGATAAATACGTGTTGAATGTGTTAATTGGTATTGTTTCGTACCTACGTGATTTTTCCTTATCATTTTTTGTGTTTTTAGAAGAG
>NW_007534096.1:0-208 GCF_000475195.1 Diaphorina citri
CCTAGATAAATTTTACGACATGACTTGGACTCAAACCACCAACCTCCAGATCCGAAGTCGAACGCGTTAACCACTGCACCGCTGAGTTTGGTTACCATCTCTAATTATTCCACTATTTCTCACCTCTCTCTCTCTCTCCCGTTTCCTTCTCAGCTGGAAGAAGAGCCGTTCAATCCGGACTTTGTCGAAGTTGACCGAGTGCTGGACG
>NW_007534097.1:0-208 GCF_000475195.1 Diaphorina citri
CATTTCAAATTTTTCAATTCAGATTTTCAGATTTTTTCGCTCGGACATTCTTAATTCATCGGAACATTTTATTATTTTTGGACATTTTTGTGTATTTCTTACAGTTATTAAAACATTTATATTATTACTATTTTTGCAATACTACTACGGATTTTTTATTTCATTTCGCCTTTTTTACGCCTAACTGTGGGGGAATTCTATTCGCTCT
>NW_007534098.1:0-208 GCF_000475195.1 Diaphorina citri
GTTCTAGTCGGTGTAGTGTGTAGTCTGAAGATATGCACCTGAACCGCTAGAATCTTCAGGGTGAAGTCGGTTGTAGCTCCAAACTAGATTAGTTCAGTTAACTGTAGAACTCACTCAGAAAACGAAGCCTTTCCTACGGGATCTTCCTTAGTTCAATCGCCAATTCCCCAAAGAAATGCGATTCTGTTCATCACTCGTCTGTAAAAGC
>NW_007534099.1:0-208 GCF_000475195.1 Diaphorina citri
ACAGACAAATCTACAATTTTATTTATATAGATTTGACCACATAATAATGGAGCTTTAAAGGTTAGGTGGTAGAGAACACCTCCGGCTTTAACCTCGCCTAGTGGTTACCTTCCAAACAAGAGTCCATTATTATATTATTATCTCACCACTTACGCTTCCTATAGAGTGCTATCTCACCGTTTACGCCTCTTTTAGGGTAACTCACGGC
>NW_007534100.1:0-208 GCF_000475195.1 Diaphorina citri
GACGGCTTTGTGCATGGAGGTGGTGCCGTCTCGAGTCCGGAAATCCAAGATGGCGCCTCCGTTCACCAGATTCATTAGAATTTTTGAACATTTTTTCAGCTTCGTGGCGAGCGTCAGCGGAGTTTCTGGAAAAAGGAAACAGAAAACACAAATTAATACTCGTACATTTGACAAAAACATTGCTGGTTATAATTGAATGTTAAAATAG
>NW_007534101.1:0-208 GCF_000475195.1 Diaphorina citri
TAACATTATTTTTGACTGTGAAATTAAATAACATAGAAAGGAACAGTCGTAATATTTCATTATTTTACTATAAATTCTTTTTATTGGATCTATAGGGTCCAAATCAACCAAATTCGTAAAAAACCAATTGTTGCTACCAATTGTACCTAATAGCTTGTCAAAGTAAGAAGAGAAATTTGGCACATCCACTACCAACAACGGGAAACTT
>NW_007534102.1:0-208 GCF_000475195.1 Diaphorina citri
ACAAATTTCTCTGATTAGATATACGAAGATATCTTTATCTTTAGACAGCAGTACAAGTACAACCAACTTTTTTAGTACACCAACACTTAGTCACTTAGTCCTGCTTTGAAAGCAGAGATAGAAAGAGCTAAAATGGGGCTCAACCAAATGACAATTTTTTTCGAGATAGAGTCCTATTCCGATGTAAAAGTACCCAAAAAGTGCATTG
>NW_007534103.1:0-208 GCF_000475195.1 Diaphorina citri
ACTGAAAATTTTCGATAATCAGTGTCGAAATTTGAAATCCCAATCTTGGGGTTCCCAATCCCCCAATTTCGAGCTGAATCATGAAAGGGACCTACATATCTAAAGTACAAATCGCCTTTCAGAATCTTCTTTCTTCTTCTTCTTCTTCTTCTTCTTCTTCTTCTTCTTCTTCTTCTTCTTCTTCTTCTTTGCCTTTTCCCGTGTACAG
>NW_007534104.1:0-208 GCF_000475195.1 Diaphorina citri
AAGATTTTCTCACAACAAGATGATGATTTTACCTTTCTGTTGAAAATGGTTGAAATAAAACGGTATGAGAGAGAATGAGGCGAAAAAGCGGTCAAGTGATGGTTCTGACAATAGAGGGATTGGAGGATCGATGTAGGGTGACTGTACCAGTAGTCGATCATTTTTCACGTTTTTAAGTTTCAATTAGCTCTGGTTCTATTGTTGGACA
>NW_007534105.1:0-208 GCF_000475195.1 Diaphorina citri
GGAATATGTATTAAATATGTAATTTGTGTTGAAGTTCGCGAACAACATTTCTGTGATCTGCTGAGACCAATTTCCTGGCAATTTGTTTACAAATGCTTTACACTGTAAATATTACTTTACTAAGTATGATTAATTGCTATATTTTGCACATAGGTATGATATGGAATATCTTGAGTACATTATTTCATAAATCTGAATTTGTATCAGA
>NW_007534106.1:0-208 GCF_000475195.1 Diaphorina citri
CGACTGAAGTGTTATCTAAAACTTTCTCGCTTTGAGTTTATAGGTCGTCGTGACAAATTTCGAGATCAGAGCTCATTTGTGTGAGAAAATGTGAAAAAATCCCCCAAAAAAAACAGTTTTTTTTTTTGGTTTTTTGGTTCTCTGGACAAAATTTCACCACCATTTTCGTGATCCTGGTAAAAAGACCTTTAATTTGATATATAGGTCG
>NW_007534107.1:0-208 GCF_000475195.1 Diaphorina citri
CCCGAGATAAATCGATTTAAAAAATACCGGTAAATCGTGAACTTTGACGTCACGGCATACGCTCCCGTACGCGATGACATCACATCAAATGTCCCGAGCAAAGCTCCCTCGCAGGCAACGCATTAACGTCTTTGTGCGCATACGTTTCTGCGCAGTTCTTTCTGCTCCTCCGCTAGCGCGCTTGCATAGTGGTGCTACCTAACGGACG
>NW_007534108.1:0-208 GCF_000475195.1 Diaphorina citri
GAAGAAGAAGAAGAGAAACAAGTAAGGCCATTGATTTTAATCAAAGTCAAAAGCAACCTCGTAACTTGGTCTCCTAACCTGGTCTCTCAGCAAAACTCTTAGCTTATTCCTTCCAAGCTTCTAACCTGGTTTTTTGAAAAATCTCTTAGCTTGGTCTTCCTATCTAGTCTTTTGTTGCGTGTGCAAGCGAAATTTCCGTGAAAATTTC
>NW_007534109.1:0-208 GCF_000475195.1 Diaphorina citri
ACTCCGGAGCAGAAAGGAAACGAGATCCGGTGTTCCGAAGTCAAAACAGAGACTAAATCACTGAATCAGACAGCCAATTTGTATTTAGGTCGGTCATTTGATTTTGAGCATATAATATTACGTGATGGAGGGATTATGGACCCCGCAGCTCCCAGATAGCGGGGTAGAAAATGCTGAGCTCAGGACTTTGCTCTCTCTCTCTCCATCA
>NW_007534110.1:0-208 GCF_000475195.1 Diaphorina citri
AACGATTTTTTTTTATATATATGTATATGTCTATCTATTTTTCATAAATAAATATTATATCCTTGTGTTATCGAGATCTCGGGATGGAAATACTCCATTTTAGATCGACATTTTTTTTTTCTTTTTTTTGGGGGGGGGGACCAACAGTCAATCGACTGGGACATACCGATTTAGTGTTAGATGCGTCTTTACATCAATTGAAAATAGG
>NW_007534111.1:0-208 GCF_000475195.1 Diaphorina citri
GGTAAGGAAAGTTGGTGGTGGAATGCTGAAGTACAGAAAGCAATTAAAGAGAAGAAAGAGACAAAGAAGAAATATGACAAAACAAAAACTCAACAAGATAAGGAAGCATACATCACAGCTAAGAAGGAAGCAAAAAGGATGGTAGCGAGAGCAAAAGCAAAGAAACTCAGTGAAGCCACAGAAGACCAAGATTCGATGGAAGGAAAAA
>NW_007534112.1:0-208 GCF_000475195.1 Diaphorina citri
TATTTCTTTTCAAGACCATTGTTTGTCTGTCTAGTCAAAGCTGATCAATAAAAGACTTGCAAATGTATCTCCATACAACAACGTTTTGCTAAAGCTTATGGGAATTTTTTTCCTAGCAAAACATCAATGATCAGAACTCACCCTCAGTACGGTATGTTATTGAAATTTCAGAGGTAGTTATTCTGCAAGATCTGTCTCGATTTAGATA
>NW_007534113.1:0-208 GCF_000475195.1 Diaphorina citri
GTCGCAAAAGTAGCGTGTTTAGAAATCTTGAAATAATCTCTCCAAAGGTATCAGGTAGACCTGACAGGCGAGGTGGACCTTTTCAGCCGTACCTGTCAGGTCTACCTGATAGTGTGTGTGCTCATTAGGTATCAGATAGACCTGATCAGGTGTACCTGTCAGGTCTACCTGATAGTGAATGGCTGGCCTAAGCGTCTAGGATCCTAAC
>NW_007534114.1:0-208 GCF_000475195.1 Diaphorina citri
AGAGGAATATTGAGTCAAAACTGGAATACCTGATGTGGTTGATACCTTATCGAAGACTCGGTAACTTTGTGAAGCTCCATATCAACTTACAAGTAGTAAGTGAAGTGGATAAAATTACTACTCCCTACATAGTGGATCATATTATTTATCTATCTACACAAGACGGGTGACGGTCTGGGAGTAATGGAGTATCATGTGCTTAGAACAA
>NW_007534115.1:0-208 GCF_000475195.1 Diaphorina citri
CACTTTGCAGAGTAGGTTGAAATGATGCTAAGAACCAACAGCTTGACAGCTCGAATCATGCTATGCAAGAGTGATAGCAAATTGATGTGAAGTGTGCATAGCTAATACAGCTGGTATAGCTATACAATTATACACATGAGCCAAGCCCTGGAAATTCGCACTCCTCCAGAAAAAATCTACAGTTTGTCTTATTTTTTCTTCTAATTAC
>NW_007534116.1:0-208 GCF_000475195.1 Diaphorina citri
ACCGCAGTCGAGAGCTTGGTTTAGTATGGCAAGAGGGGAAACGTAAACCTAAAAGTGGTTAACGCCCCTCACGTCATATACACACTTCCATGTGAGGGGAGGTAGTGACCTTGAATGAACCGCGCTGAGCTTAGCGGTTAGATGTTAAATAAAATGCACCTAAAGAGATCAAGAGGGTAATGAATGACCCCAATCAAACCATTTTAAA
>NW_007534117.1:0-208 GCF_000475195.1 Diaphorina citri
CTAATCGGTTTTTACTTTCCTTATTTCGAGGTGCACTCCAGCCTCTCGTGAGGACAGATGAATGACTGTGAAGGGAATGGTAACTTTATCTACTTTGGCAAGCTGATGGTGGATGTATGTGCATAGCTTCACAAAGTTATCGAGTCTTTCATAGATACATTCATAGTGTATCTGTATTTATTGAATGAATAATAAAAGTGGTGTTATC
>NW_007534118.1:0-208 GCF_000475195.1 Diaphorina citri
AATACTCACTCGTCCTCAATCCCAGCAAGTGCGTCTTCGGCCAACCAGAAGTCAAGTTCCTCGGCTACCTCATCTCCATTCAAGGAACCTGCCCATTGCCCAACCGAGTGAAGGACATCCTAGACTACGTGCAGCCAACCACAGCCAAGGGTTTACGCCAATTCCTGGGCATGGTGAACTTCTACCGCAGTTTCATTTCACGAGCATC
>NW_007534119.1:0-208 GCF_000475195.1 Diaphorina citri
TAGTTTTAGTGTATTTTTTTCTATTGTCATTTTTGTATAAAGGGTTAGTCCCGTAAATAAATAAATAAATAAATAAATTTATTTCATATTAAAGAAATACAAGCCAGTCTAGTTAGCTTGGTTGGTAGCACGTCTGCCTTGTAAGCGCTAGGCCGCGGGTTCGATTCCCGCCCTGGGCGGGTTTTATCCACAGCCTAGTTAGCTTGAA
>NW_007534120.1:0-208 GCF_000475195.1 Diaphorina citri
ATCTGCTGACTTCTCAATAGTCTTATTCTTATCTCCACCTTTCTACATCTTCATCTCTGCTAACTCTTTTTGACTTCTCGTGTTCCCATGTTCTATCTCCATTCTTTTCGATACTACAAAGAAGAGGAGCCCTTTTTTTTGTTCTCATTGTTCCTTGGTTGTTTTCAAAGTCTTATTCCCTTACTAAAGATCATATGGGGATCTACGA
>NW_007534121.1:0-208 GCF_000475195.1 Diaphorina citri
AATGTAGACTGTGATCAAAAGTGGTTCCTTGTGTTTTGTATAGGATATGTGGCCCAGCACAATACTTTGATGACACAGATCAAGTGATCTGTGATGTTGGATGTTCATAATAAATTAATAATTATTACATTATTACAATCATTGCTAAGTCAGAATATATCCTTTAAAGGCCCAAGGACTTTTTGGGTTTTGGAGACTTATAGTCCCG
>NW_007534122.1:0-208 GCF_000475195.1 Diaphorina citri
ATCTACAAACAGCATGCAAGCAAGTTGTAGCTCGGGTAAGTCAAGTGATGTGAAAGATAATAATGTGGCATTCACCGGTGCTCCTAAGAAGCCCTTCAAGTTCACTTGCTACAATTGTGGTAAGCCTGGCCATTTGAAGAGAGATTGTAAATTCAAGAAGAAATTTGTGAATAACAAAAGACCATTATCAAGTGGTAATAAGGACAAA
>NW_007534123.1:0-208 GCF_000475195.1 Diaphorina citri
AGATTTTTTTGTACCTCTTAAAAAGCTAGCATTTTTTCAATTCAAATTTCCACTGAAACCCATTGGATTTCTCCTGATGGAAAAGTAGGTACCCCCTTTTGTCCTCTTTAATTCCATTATCTTGAATTTGTTGACAAGTCGTTCGCGGGACACCCTGTATTAGTAGGAAAAAAAATCTCTTTCATTCCAGCAGTAGGCTACTACTTTT
>NW_007534124.1:0-208 GCF_000475195.1 Diaphorina citri
TCGCAGTATCCAGCCTATTTCAACCTCCTTGAAGCAACAGGCGCGTACTTTTCTCAAAATCAAAAAGTAAACAAAAGTTTTCCTTTGTCGAAAAAAATGAAAAAATCGTAAAAATGGACTGTGATCGGTTTTGATTGATAAAAAAATATTAATACTTACCCACTCTACCTTGTTTTAATACTTTAACTGTCTCTTTTTACCTTTTTTG
>NW_007534125.1:0-208 GCF_000475195.1 Diaphorina citri
CAGGCTAAGGCCAGTCCACTCACTATCAGGTAGACCTGACAGATACACTTGATCAGGTCCGCCTGTTAGGTCTACTTGATGAGCACACACTACATCAGGTAGACCTGAAAGGTACAGCTGAAAAAGTCCGCCTGTCAGGTGTACCTGTTATCTGATAGTGAGTGGCTGGCCCAAGAGCGCAGCGGTTTTAGGAATATGACTGCTGAAA
>NW_007534126.1:0-208 GCF_000475195.1 Diaphorina citri
TGTACCTGTCAGATGTACCAGATAGTGAGTGGCTGGCCTTATTGCTAATCGCATCACTCAAATGATCATGCTTCGCTTCGCTTGATCCTTAATGCGTCACGACTCTGACGCGGAGACGGTTAATCATTTCGTGTGATCACTGACCAGAAACTCTGGGATTTTGTAACGCGAAGACGATCTTGGCAAATATTGACTTCGGGTTGTTCTT
>NW_007534127.1:0-208 GCF_000475195.1 Diaphorina citri
GTCTTCATCCACATTACGTAAGCAATTAATAATACAATAAGTGCTACTAGATATTCACCTACTTGACTTTATTTATCTTTGCATTCTATCTTTTCTGTAGTGGGATATCTTTCCCAGTTGCTGACAGCGTGATTTATATCACCTCTTAGTGTGACAGTTGTTCATGGTTAAACACTAATCTCGCATTATTACCATTGTTTTTATTACT
>NW_007534128.1:0-208 GCF_000475195.1 Diaphorina citri
AACTTTCAAGATTGCACCCCCACCCCCCTTATTATAAAAATACAACAAGTTTTTTTTTATAACAACATTTTATTTTTATTTATTACTATGGGAAGAGTGGTCGCGGGTTCGATTTCCGCCCGGGGCGAATTTTATCCTAAACAGATAAAGTTTGTTCTCGGAACGGCTGGCTTTCCTCCTATCCTGTCATTCTTCTCTCTTCGATTTC
>NW_007534129.1:0-208 GCF_000475195.1 Diaphorina citri
AATTTATTGATTTACTGCCCAATGCTACTTGGGTTGATTTCATACCAGGGTACTTGAGGGGGAGAAACTACCCATAATGTTATATCCTTACGAGTTAGACTTCATATAGAAACCTTTGGCCGTACAAGACAGTCATCTTTTATCTGAATAAAAGTTGAACACCTGTGTAAGTATATGGATTTTGAATAGACGTTCTCATGATTTAGGC
>NW_007534130.1:0-208 GCF_000475195.1 Diaphorina citri
TATAGAGGCAGGTACCTACTTTTATGTTAAACAGAATTTCTTTTTGTTACAGGCCATGGTCTTACATAGGATTAACAGGGAGGACACAAGAGAAGAGGATACAACTTGCCATTCCACATCACAACTTGCCAATGCTTCATACATGAGTAGCTTTGACTGACTTCCAAGCTACTCAATTGTCCTCAGGAGGCTGAGTGCACCCCAAACT
>NW_007534131.1:0-208 GCF_000475195.1 Diaphorina citri
ATAGGAAATTCTCTCATAAGATGTCCTAACGGATGATTTTTTGTGTTTGTTTACTTTTTTTGGGATTTTTTTTTTCTTTTCAGTTTTTCAAAATTTCCAGATTTTCTGAAAGAAAGTGTTTTGCTTATTGTTTTTAATAGTTTCTTTTTCTATTTTCTGAAAGAAAGCGTTTTGCTGTTTTTTAATTTGAAGACTTTGATCTAAGCTG
>NW_007534132.1:0-208 GCF_000475195.1 Diaphorina citri
TTATCTTATCATTTTTATTCCTTACCATTGTTTTCTTTAACAATGTTTTATTCTTTTTAATAATCTTTTCTTTTTTTTATCTTCTGTAGATATTGCTTTCTTTACGTGCAGGTGGATTTTATTTCATCAGTAGTCCAGTAAGATGAGGATTTTTCCAGGAAAAAATTCCCAAAGTTTTTTTCTCGACGGTTTTATATGTATTTTTTGG
>NW_007534133.1:0-208 GCF_000475195.1 Diaphorina citri
ACAATACTTCCCATTTAGGTGCTGGGTCAACACGAGAACACCAGAAAGTAACCCGTTGAAATATTTACAATCGAAAAATGAGTACAAATTTTTGTCGATGGTGGGATTCGAACCCGGGACCTTCTGCATCGCAAGCAATTATTTACTCCTTTTATTTTATTTTACTCTACCTTCTTCTCTCCTCCAGGTGTAAGTGCGAGTTCTTCTA
>NW_007534134.1:0-208 GCF_000475195.1 Diaphorina citri
CAGCAGTCATTATATATAAGTTCTGTGGGTCAACTTGATAAGGAGAACCAAAAAGGCAGATATATTTTGCAGAACTTTTTGGTTCTCCTTATCATCTTCTCTTCCTTTTCTCTCCGTTTTCTAGACGATAAGACCTTAGCAGTTATAGTTCCCTCTATCTGTTTAGGATAAAGTTGGCCTCGGGGGCTCCTAGCGCTTACAATTTACA
>NW_007534135.1:0-208 GCF_000475195.1 Diaphorina citri
ATATTGTTATGATGGATGGCCTTCAAATAAAAATAGCATCCCAAAAAATAGTTCCCAAATTAGACATTTTTGGAACTTGAGAAATGAGCTCTCAGTAGACCATAACAATGTATTGTATTACAATGATAGGGTAGTCATACCTACCTCCTTGAAAGATAAAGCATTAAAACTGCTTCATCAAGGTCACATGGGCATTGTAAAAACAAAA
>NW_007534136.1:0-208 GCF_000475195.1 Diaphorina citri
TTCAACGTCCAAACACTGGTCTTTGGAACGGCTCACCGAAACGAACATGCTAAGCATCACCAACCTCCAAGCCGAACACAAATACCACTACCCGTTCGTATGGTTACGGGACAACTGCCAATGCCCGCAGTGTTTTAACGCCACGTCCAAATCGCGCATCATGGACCTGAAAACGAATCTCAAAGTCAAACCGATCGACATTGACATT
>NW_007534137.1:0-208 GCF_000475195.1 Diaphorina citri
TTTGTGTTGAGTGTTGTTGTGAGCGCCACAGTACTCCCCCCCAAGTGACAGCGTTAGTCACAAATTAAGCAGCGTGCAGCGAGGCAGGGCGGGAAGGGAGTGTTGTGTGGCGGGATCTCATCTGGACTTTAAGTGCCGAGTCCTGTGCAAGTGCTCTGAACCCGCGAGCAGAGGTGTATTAACGTGCTGGGTTGCGCAGAGTGCGCAG
>NW_007534138.1:0-208 GCF_000475195.1 Diaphorina citri
AGGTACTTCTACCTTTTCTACTTTTGTAACCTCAGCTCTCTTCGTTATGATAACTTTGTGTGTAGCTTCTTCTAATTCAGTAATCTCAAGTTCAACTTTGTCTTTAGGTTCTTCTACTTTTTCTACTTTTGTAACCTCAAGTGCCTCTGTCATTGTTATGTCAACTTTGTCTGTATGTTCTTCTACCTTTTCCACTTTTGTAATATCA
>NW_007534139.1:0-208 GCF_000475195.1 Diaphorina citri
ATCGAATGAAATAACCCATAATAGGCATTTTTTAGTACAGATGGGGAAACTTCCGTTCGTAATTTGCGAAGAAGGAATTGCCGGCTACTCAGTTTAGCTGAAACATAATTAATGTGAATATGCCACTTAGGTTCTGGATCAACATGAAAACCTAGCAATTTGACAGAAGATGGATTTTCCATAGATATATTTTTAAGACTGAAAATGA
>NW_007534140.1:0-208 GCF_000475195.1 Diaphorina citri
GTGTCAAATTTGAACAAAGCGGACCTCTCGTTGTGGGTACCAAAACAGAACCGGGAAATATTGGTATATTTTGGTTATGTTGGTATTTTCTCAATGGATATGGTATACCGTACTGTGGAACTATGGTAGGGTATTTTATCGAAGTTCTTTCGACAAACAAGAATAAAATACCTCAGCCTAGACGCCAATAGAGACAGTATGAACAAGA
>NW_007534141.1:0-208 GCF_000475195.1 Diaphorina citri
ATTTCAAGCGGTATTTTCCCCTCTTCAGTAGTCTACAGTTGGTTGTCAATGACTGGAACCCATATAAAATAGGAAGGATTTAAGCAGGAAAAAAATGCACACTGTTCACTTATTGTAATGATGTTAATACTTTACCTGAATCTGTTGAGTCATGTTAGGTCCAATAATCCTGTGATGTATTTTGAACCCACAGCCTCTACAAGAAGCA
>NW_007534142.1:0-208 GCF_000475195.1 Diaphorina citri
TCGATGATGAGCTTGGTCAAACGCAGGATTTCACGACACAAGTGAAACGCTGCAAGAAAATGAAGCACAGAAAAGATTTTAAAAAAAAAAAAAAAAAATCGTGTCGTGTGTAAGTGGGAACACTATTTGAATTACATTGTCTACAAGGACATTTTGTGTCGTTCGGGGGAAAAAAATCGTGTCGTGTGTAAGTGGGAACACTATTTGT
>NW_007534143.1:0-208 GCF_000475195.1 Diaphorina citri
GTGCATGGGGTCGCGCTTCGCGCTCCCTTGTTTACGGTCGCGCTGCGCGCTCCCGGGGGCTTCGCGGGGTTGTGCATTAAGTCGCGCTTCGCGCTCCCTCGTTTACGGTCGCGCTGCGCGCTCCCGGGGTTTCGCGGTTTGTGCATGAGGTCGCGCTTCGCGCTCCCTTGGCTTCGCCCCTGAAAACTAATATCGTCCCTGAGTCTTG
>NW_007534144.1:0-208 GCF_000475195.1 Diaphorina citri
GTACATTTTTACAAAGGTTGGCATTATAAGAACATTATAAGAAGAAAAATTACAAAATAATTTAATAAATTTGAAAATAACTAGAGTTTCAAGAAATAAAACATCATTGTTCTTATCATTATTCTAACTTATCTTATAAAAATAAAAAGTCGGTACCTAAGTATCCATTAAATTATTAATAAAGTATATAATAATGCCTCATTTACTA
>NW_007534145.1:0-208 GCF_000475195.1 Diaphorina citri
CCAAGGAACAACTCAATAGCATCCGCAAATACCAGGTAAGTGACAATGTTGTAGTTAGACTTACCGTCCGGGACACAGTTGTTGCTATTGCTACCTCACTAATTCTTCACCATCTGCATATCTATACCAACTTTTCCCGTGTACAGACGGGGTCGGCGTTTTTCGTCAGCCTCTCAATTAGCCCTAACTAGGGTGATTGCTTTGGGCT
>NW_007534146.1:0-208 GCF_000475195.1 Diaphorina citri
AAATAATCCGAAAAGATTTTTTTTTTAAAAAGTATTTCTTCTCTAAGAAATTCGTCCCCAAAGTGTGCGCGGGAAAAAGAATGAGATTCAAATTTTTAAAGCGTAGGGACGCTTGGCAACATTGCGTGGAACGTAACCAACCATGAAAAAAGAAATCCTTCTGGCTCTTGCTAATCTGATCACATCGTTTTCTTTGGTTTTTGCGTTT
>NW_007534147.1:0-208 GCF_000475195.1 Diaphorina citri
TAAGCAACATGCTTTGTGTGTCAATTGTCTGACTGGAGCTCACAAAGTAAGTGAGTGCAAATCTAAAAGCAACTGCTCAAATTGCAAGGTCAAGCACAATACTTTGCTCTGTTTCAAAAACAAAGTTAGCTTCAGTGTGAAAGTAGGACCTGGGGAGTTAAAGGGACATGGTTCCGAATCTCGTAGTAGTAGAAACACTGGACCTGAG
>NW_007534148.1:0-208 GCF_000475195.1 Diaphorina citri
ATACTGCATACCTTGTCATCAGTAACTCCATCTCGCAGATGGCATTCAAAGTTTCTAGATCTTCATTTTGGAGCTCTCGACATTCTCCCAAGAAATAAATAGAACAAGCAATAGCTTTCAACTTTACAAAGCAGGCTCTAAAGAAAATGGGCGACATAAAAACCGACACATTCAACGACGTACTAATCCGAAATATGTTTCTGAAATT
>NW_007534149.1:0-208 GCF_000475195.1 Diaphorina citri
GCACCATTCGATTTCCCGTGAAAAATCACATGGGATTAACTATTCACTTGCTTATTTGGTAACGGTTCACGAATAAAATGGAATTTGTTGACACAGGGAAGTATCGAACCCGCAACTTCTCAACCGTAACTCAGACAGTAATAAAAGTAGCACCATTCGATTCGGCGTGAAAAATCACATTGATTAGAATATTCACATCCGAATGACC
>NW_007534150.1:0-208 GCF_000475195.1 Diaphorina citri
CTTTAAATCTCTCTATGACACCTTGATTCACAATCAAGAGTCTTTGTCCACTATTGAAAAGTATAGCTACTTACGTTCTTTGCTAATTGGACCCGCGTTGCACACCATTGAGGGTTATCCCTTTTCCAGCGATCACTATGCTATAGCCTACTCTACCTTGGTAAATCGATTCTCTAACAAAAGAATTGTTGCCTCTAATATTTGCAAC
>NW_007534151.1:0-208 GCF_000475195.1 Diaphorina citri
AGCTTTTTTATGAGTATTTTAAATTTCAGACTACCTACAATCATGTTTTGTATTGTGTCCCTATATCAATACTGGTAAAAGCTCCTCAGCACTTCACACATAAAGAGGCCTCTGTCGCTATGGACTCGTACGTTGTCAGTCTTTGCTCTAGTTTTCTATTTTATAACATGGATGTCTTTCATTCGTCGTGACGAAGCAATATGGGACA
>NW_007534152.1:0-208 GCF_000475195.1 Diaphorina citri
TTTTTTTCTTTCCTTTTAAGATAACGTATGAGACTTTATCTATACATGGACAGGAGTATGAATAATTAAAACCGAACAAAGTGTAGGCATGATAAAGAGTATCTTTAGCCATATTTAGGACCAACAAAGTTATATTATCCTAGTCCAGTGCAGTTCTAAACATGGTTGTTTGTTATAGATAGTTATACTATATGATATCGTTGGATAA
>NW_007534153.1:0-208 GCF_000475195.1 Diaphorina citri
ACGAACAAACTGAAAGCAAGATCGAATTGAAATTGAAATTTAAGACTCATTCATTCAATGAAACAGTAAACAGTGAACCTAATATGGAAAGTGTACACCCGTATTGAACAGGCCATGATGATACTGCGAACTACAACCGAGGTAATTGAAATGATTAGCAAGGAAGCATGACAAGACTCAAGACGACTAGGTTCATAGACATAGGAGG
>NW_007534154.1:0-208 GCF_000475195.1 Diaphorina citri
CATGCATTTCATGCACTTCAATAATAGTATGAACTACGTAGGTGTATCTACAATACTTACCTTACCTACCTATGACTATGAAGTAAGTAATTGTACCTACTATTTACGTTCACGGCAAGTATCTTGCAAGTGGATCAATAGGCATCTTGCATAAGAACATTAGATATTCAATCAGTCGATCATATTTCATTAGAACGTTTACAAGGTT
>NW_007534155.1:0-208 GCF_000475195.1 Diaphorina citri
TTTACCACATATATGCGTCTGCCTTGAATACCCAGGGGGTCCTGATTCACGGCTATTATCTTCTTGTTCTGGAGGATCTCCTTGAATTCGGGCTTGATGTTCTCCAGATCGTTAGACATAATGAGCGGGGCAGCCAGGATTGCCCAGATAGCCATCTGTTGCTTACTCTGCTCGTAGCTGAGGCCAAAGTTACCGATGATAAGCTGGG
>NW_007534156.1:0-208 GCF_000475195.1 Diaphorina citri
TGAGATCCAGCCACACGTGATGTCAGCGCATGCGCAGAGTAAAACACGTCACCGGCTTTTTTTTTTTTTCAAAGTCAGTGTCAGCCATATTGCGAATCGCTTTGCGATTAATTTTCCAAACATTTTAAAGAATTAAAGAAATTTGTGTTTTAATTTTAGGTATTAAAAACTAAAGACAGTTTATTTAAATTTCAAATTATAATACCTA
>NW_007534157.1:0-208 GCF_000475195.1 Diaphorina citri
GGGGTAGTGGATTGGAACACATCGTATGCCTTCAGGCACACTTCATTTGTCAAGGGTCTAGGTTTATCTTCCTCTTGGGATCAATTTCATTTGAAGAGACTTCAAGAGACCATTTACTGATGAAAAGGTGTAATATCATACGAGAATTCGACTACAATAGGTACCTTAGAGTGGCCCTTTAGCTCTTCGAGCAGTATAGGCGCTTTTA
>NW_007534158.1:0-208 GCF_000475195.1 Diaphorina citri
CAAAGTCCCGATATTGTCCCGCTTTAGCTGGTCCGAACCTAATATTATCATTGAGAGCAATGAGCTCGGGAAAAAATCTATTTTACGATTCCAATATTGTACAATATTTTGTATCAAAATATTTGAAAATAAAATCTTATATTATAAGAACGAGATCCATTCACATTTCACACACTGATCGCTCTATCTCTAGAACCACAACACCTAG
>NW_007534159.1:0-208 GCF_000475195.1 Diaphorina citri
CAGCTTCTCCTCAAGCCAAGGCATGCAAGGCTATGGCAGTCCTCACTATCAGGGATCTCATCACTATCGTGAAAACCACGAGAAGAATCCGTATATGAGACCAAATGATCCAAACTATCGCGGTAATGGCTATGACAATCTGAGTCCTGAGTGGAATCAGAGGAACAGACCTCGAGATAAACACAGACCGTATCCCGATGAGGAACCA
>NW_007534160.1:0-208 GCF_000475195.1 Diaphorina citri
ATCCAATATGTCTTTCTCTCTGGTTCTAAATCCACAAGGCGAGACTCTAATTGAGATTTCTGGGTGGGCAGCTAAGCTGATAGCTGACAGCTGACATAGTCAGCTAGTTCAGTCCTAACAGCTTTTTTAAGAGGTTTAATAGAGGGAACTTTAGTGAGAGAATGGAAGTGAGGGGGAGAAAAGGGCGAGGGAAACAGAAGAAAAGGTA
>NW_007534161.1:0-208 GCF_000475195.1 Diaphorina citri
GAAAAATCCTACAATGCTGCAGTGAGCACCAAAGTTGTGACATAATAACACAAAGAAACTGCATTTACATTTACAAAAAAAAGAGAGAGAGAGAGAGATGGAGATCCGATGGAGATTTGATCGAGGGAAGTGTAACAACGGAGCTCTTATCGTCCTGAAAGTGAAAAGACAAGGAGAGGATAGGAGAAAACCAGCCGTTCCGAGAGCG
>NW_007534162.1:0-208 GCF_000475195.1 Diaphorina citri
CCTCTTGTATACCTTTCTCTGAGTTTATTTTGTTCTCATCTCTGGGATTTAATCCAATCATTATTATAAAACTCGGTATAATACTTTATTTCAGGTAACAAGATTTTGAGCAGCACGGGATACTTTATAAATATAATATTGTCTGTTTATTATTTTGTGCGAGCATTATTCTGTCCTGAACTCCCTGTGCTTTTTCATTCCTAATTCA
>NW_007534163.1:0-208 GCF_000475195.1 Diaphorina citri
TACCACTTTTTCTCAAATAGCTATTTTTTTCGTCGTCTGTGTACGTAGTGTGGTATAATTGTTTTTTATTTTTATTCGTTTCATTAGGTGTGTATTTTTCTGCGGTAATCATGCTCATTAGTTTTGTTGCCAGCCATATTTTTGCTCTTTTACTTAAGTGCACTCCGTCTCTAGCCAAGTGTTGTGGTTTAATAAAGGAATGAGTGTT
>NW_007534164.1:0-208 GCF_000475195.1 Diaphorina citri
TGCCATCGACACTCAGGGTAGCAAGGAGTTTTCGGAAATTGATGATGACGATGAAGATGAAGATAATACAGACCTAAACAGTAGAAGGTAAAGTGACCTGACGAGGTGGAATGACTTGACCAGGAGGATGAAAGGAGCTGAGTAAAATGACACCAAGGGACCTGTGAAGGGAGCCTGTTGATTGTCAATGATGGCATTGAGATCTTTT
>NW_007534165.1:0-208 GCF_000475195.1 Diaphorina citri
CAACAACGGCTATACCCCACTCGAATTATCTAAAGTGTACAAGGGCACAGTGAGGAATAAAAGGAACAAACTGCTGTATGCCACTAGAACTAAAGAAGAGAGAAAATACATCAAGATCCCTTTCATCAATAGCTTGCAAACCAAAATAAATCCCCTCCTGGAAAAATACAAAGCCAAACCTGCGTTCTCGAGCACTACTATAAGATCT
>NW_007534166.1:0-208 GCF_000475195.1 Diaphorina citri
CACATCAACATTTAAAGTGACCCTGGTGCTCTATTAGAGAACTTTAGGCATCGTTTCTTTCCGTTGAACCCTGGATGCGGAACCCCTCATAAATTTAATGTTTAGGTAGGTACATATGTAGGTACTGTAGATAGGTACCTATCTAAGGCTAAGGATTCTTCAGACTGAGTTCATGATAGTCAAACACAGCTCTCTGTTCACTGTGTGC
>NW_007534167.1:0-208 GCF_000475195.1 Diaphorina citri
ATACTGAAGATCCCGTATTCCTAATCTTACGGAAAGAGGTACCCGGTTACCTACCTGGTTTTACCTGTAAACCCCTGTAAAGTACTTTTTATCGTTTTGAATCGCGATTCATGATTGATTTCCGCCTTTGTTTTTTATTTTTTTCTGAGGTAACTAATTATTTATTTTTAGTTAAATAGATCAGGTTTTAGAAACTAAAGGTCATTTG
>NW_007534168.1:0-208 GCF_000475195.1 Diaphorina citri
TTAAAAATGATTCTGAAATGCGATCTATTTTGGAAAATCTAAGAGATAGTGTCAATGAAGGGTCATATCTGGGAAAAGAGAAAATAGTTCGATCTGATACTTTGGCGTTGTTTCAACCAAATGACAATGAACGCGTTGATCGAGTTGTTGAAATAGGAACAAATAATTCAATCAACAAAACAAAGATATCTGGCAGAAAGATGAACTA
>NW_007534169.1:0-208 GCF_000475195.1 Diaphorina citri
CGCCCGATGTCCACACCCGTGGACATAGCCTCTGTAGTAGTAAAAACCCGACAATTTTTGGTGTTCATTTTAAAAAAAACTCACATATTTCCAGAAAATAGACATGTTTTGAAAGTGTCTGAGAGAATTCGCCTTACTAAATTTTATGTCCTTCACCTAGTAATAAGCCCTTGAAAAATGTCCTCGCCTGTGGACATCGGGCGTTTAT
>NW_007534170.1:0-208 GCF_000475195.1 Diaphorina citri
TACATCTTGGAACAGAGCTTCCAGCCTTTTTAAAGCAGCTGCAGTTGCCGTCATGTTTGATCATTAATAAAATACGAAAAAATAAATAAAGACCAATGTTTTGGTTTTCACAGAGTGCACTTGGATACTATTTCAATTTATCTTAAATTAACTGAGAGAAGAAAATAAATAAAATATTGATTTATATTACAGCGAGCCACTGTCCAAT
>NW_007534171.1:0-208 GCF_000475195.1 Diaphorina citri
AATTCAATTGAAAGTTGGCCCATGACGCGACAGTTGAATGACGTGTAGGTATGAATATACCCATGCCTAATAACTCTGTGGGAAACACTCCCCTTATGAAACTTATCTAGATCAGGAAAACTCGAAAACTGATTCTTGTCTTGTACAATTTATAATCACCAACATTTATTCAGTACTTGTAGAACAATAAACATGTGTGGGAACACTC
>NW_007534172.1:0-208 GCF_000475195.1 Diaphorina citri
AGTGGATGCCCTTCGCACTCAACCTTTGCTATTTCTTTAGCAAGGGAAATTCAGGCTGGTATATTCCCTGTTTAAAGTTCCCCAGCCAGACTAAGCTGGTCTACTCCCTGTTCTTATTTTGTTGTTCAATTTTTCCCCTCAGGAGGAGAAAATCAAGCAACATGGCTATCCGGTGGAAATGCACAAAATCGTCACGGAAGATGGATAC
>NW_007534173.1:0-208 GCF_000475195.1 Diaphorina citri
GAAAGAACTGCGCAGAAACGTATGCGCACAAACACATTAATGCGTTGCCTGCAGCTTTGCTCGGGACATTTGATGTGATGTCATCGCCTACGGGAGCGTATGCCGTGACGTCAAAGTTCACGATTTACCGACATTTTTTTAATCGATTTATCTCGAGATCTAAAAGTCGTAGAAGAAAAAGAAAAATTTCGTTGGTCCTCATTTTTTC
>NW_007534174.1:0-208 GCF_000475195.1 Diaphorina citri
CATTCTCTGTCACCCAACTTCATTGTAAGAAAATTGCACTGAGTTCAATGTATTGGCACTATCTTTTCCTAGCTTGTGTTTCTATTCTTATTTTATCCCCTCCCCTGCCTAACTGCCTATAGATACCATAAGGTAAGTATAAGTACATTATGTTTTCCTTCTGAAAAATCCACAGAGCAAAAATAACAAGAGAATTCCAATACATTAT
>NW_007534175.1:0-208 GCF_000475195.1 Diaphorina citri
TTTGTTACATCATTTTTAGAATCAACAGAAACATCTTTGTTACTATCAAAGTGGTAAATCTTCTTCTCAAAATTATCAGTTTCATTTATGTATTGATGTTCCGTCTGAACAAAGTCAGAATTTGTTTCTCCAGATAATATATTTTCAAAATTATTCTTATTGTTACTAGTTGGTTCTTTACTTTGAACAAAGTTCAAACATTTAGTGA
>NW_007534176.1:0-208 GCF_000475195.1 Diaphorina citri
TGTATTTCTGACCTTGTCTTTCCAGCTGATTCGCAACATCCTTCGGTATATCCACATTTCAAAAGCCTCAATCTTTTTTATTAACGTTCCACTAATTGTCCACGCTTCCATGCCATACAATAAAACCGGAAAAAACATAACATCTGATCATTCTCATCTTTAAATCCATACTCATGCTGTGAGATTTGAAGACATTACTCATTCTGAA
>NW_007534177.1:0-208 GCF_000475195.1 Diaphorina citri
CAGCTCGTTAAAGCAGAGTAACTCTGCGCCTTCTGTGAAACAACAGTATTTATGAAATTTATTTGTATTGCTACTTTCATTAGATCTATTTTATTCTAAATTCACTCCTCAATGGAGCAGACTTCGTTCCAAATGTTTTTCTTCTCGACTGAACTATGTGATATTTCACTTATTCAATTCTGCACACGAAATCTGAGAAAAAGAAAAT
>NW_007534178.1:0-208 GCF_000475195.1 Diaphorina citri
TATTACACTGGTAGTGCCGCCACTAGTCGCTACTCGACTAAAGTAGCTACTTAAATTGTCCTCAGGAGGCTGAGTGCATCCCGAACTCCAGGCACAGAGCAGGAAAAACTTAACTCCGGCCAGGAATCTGGGACCTCCGGAGTGCAAGCCTAGTGTGATACTCATCACCCGGCCACGGAGGTTAACACTTTTCAATCCGTATAAACAA
>NW_007534179.1:0-208 GCF_000475195.1 Diaphorina citri
GCCCAACTTATTACTGAAAATATGGAAGAAATTGATTTCGAGTTGCAACAAGAAGAGGAAAATAATTTACTTGGGAATTATAAAACAGATAAGAATCCTGAGATTGTAAAGGAAAAATTGGTGCCAACAGCAGTGCACTCTGACAATGGACATGATTCTGAAGGAAATGAAAAGATCCAAGGCTATGATGACAAATCTGTTACTGAGA
>NW_007534180.1:0-208 GCF_000475195.1 Diaphorina citri
TCTAACCATAGAAAAAAATAATCACCAATTACCAAGCAAGTCTATGCATTACCATAACGACTGTGGTACGGTTTTAAAGACCAAGTAAATGAGGAAACGCTTGTATCTCACGAAACAATAGTCGATATAATTAAACAATTGGACATGGCTTACATCATAAAGCGTTAACAGACTATTATGTTGAGAGGTGCAGCTAGCTAGAATGAAA
>NW_007534181.1:0-208 GCF_000475195.1 Diaphorina citri
ACCCCGCCGGGAATCGAACCCGGGTCTCCCGCGTGCAAGGCGAGCGCAGTGACCACTACGCCATGGGAGCTGACGATAAACAGGGAGTAGACTAGTCCAAATTTCCTCACGCTATATCAATAGCGAAGGATGAGTGCGAAGGACATCCCACTCGGAAAATTTTGTTTTAGCCAAAACCAGTTGGCCTCAAAGCGATCACTCTAAAGCT
>NW_007534182.1:0-208 GCF_000475195.1 Diaphorina citri
AAAAAGTAATTATGGCTATTCATAAAACATTTTTAAATGATAAAATTATGTAAAAAAAAAATGACCTCACTGGGATTCAAACCCCCACCCATCACACTTATCATCACAGCAGAGGAGTAAAAACACCCAAACCCAACCGCTCGGCCACTAAGACATTTGATTTCTGGATGCACAAAACTTCTTTATTAATCAACTCGATCGAAAAGTT
>NW_007534183.1:0-208 GCF_000475195.1 Diaphorina citri
TACTGCTGGATCATTTCATTTTGTTTCTCAGGACACATTCTTGTTTCAAATGATGTATATTGGTAGTTTCACCGAATCGTTGGGACACATGACAATCTACAAGTTAATCAGTGAGGATCTGGAAGTTATGGGTGATGAAGACTATAGTGTGGTGACTGGACTGTTGCTCATCTATAAGAACTGTTTCATCAACAAGATCACGGTTAGT
>NW_007534184.1:0-208 GCF_000475195.1 Diaphorina citri
TTTTTAATAATAGGTATGTTACCTATCACCTATCGTACCTATGTACATATCGTACCTATGTGATTTGGCGATTTTGTTAGCGGATTTGGCGATTATGTTCGCGGATTTGCCGATTATGTTCGCGGATTTGGCGATTATGTTCGCGGATTCCGCGATTTTGTTCGCGGATTTGGCGATTATGTTCGCGGATTTGGCGATTATGTTCGCG
>NW_007534185.1:0-208 GCF_000475195.1 Diaphorina citri
GTTCTTGCTCCTTAACGGAGTTAAGAAACTTCTATTTAATCAGTAAGTAATCAGGATTGCTTTCTGTATTTTTTTTACTTTCTATTTTTAATTATTATTATCTTTTTTTTTTTTTCTTCCTCCTAATACATACTATATTTTGTGACTTAATTGTTTTTATGTACCAATTTTATGTAATAAAATGGGGATGTACTACCCCGTAAACTTA
>NW_007534186.1:0-208 GCF_000475195.1 Diaphorina citri
ACCTCTAAACTCTTTTAGAACACGTACTTTTACCCAACGAAAAGAAACTGATTGGATTTTCCTGAAAGATTTCAAAGTACAGTCAGAAACAGAAACAAACGTGGAAAGAAAACATGAAGAAGGAAGGAAAGAAGGAATGAGAAGGAAAGGAAGGAGAAGGAGGGAAAGAAGAACAAGAAGGAAAGACGGAGGAAAGGAAAGAGATGTT
>NW_007534187.1:0-208 GCF_000475195.1 Diaphorina citri
ATCATTTTGTGAATATAGACTTGCCCTCCGGGAGATTTAACGCCATTCGATTTATGCATATTTAGCCTCTATTTGGTAT
This sequence comes from Diaphorina citri, assembly GCF_000475195.1. Classification (NCBI taxonomy): domain Eukaryota; kingdom Metazoa; phylum Arthropoda; class Insecta; order Hemiptera; family Psyllidae; genus Diaphorina; species Diaphorina citri. The sequence continues at coordinate 80 of NW_007534187.1, forward strand.
GTCTATTAGATGGGTAGGGTGATTGACTAATAATAGTGTTCGCCGGTGTTGGTGTTGTCTGAAATTATCTGCTGGGTTGTCTGATATTATTATAATTTGTTGGGCTGTCTGATAACATAGCTTTTCTTT
>NW_007534188.1:0-208 GCF_000475195.1 Diaphorina citri
ATACAAAAACATGGATTTGTATACTGGATGTACTCGTAAAGGCAAGATATTTCCAATTTTATAGACATCCAAGCTATAGGTTTATAGAGATTGAGTGGAATTTTTGAAAATATGAAAAGGGGTAAACTTACCAGAAGACCAAAAATGACGGTAGCAAAACCACCTCCGATGAAGCCTTCCCACGTTTTCTTTGGTGACAACTTTATGA
>NW_007534189.1:0-208 GCF_000475195.1 Diaphorina citri
CCTCTCTCATCAAACTGTTCAAAGGCGAGTAGTTGATATGGGTTGCCAAGTTGAAAAGACGACTCTTGCTTTTCATAATAAAATAAAATTATATTATAATTGCATTACACCAGGCCATCCCCCCCCCGTGAGTTGAGTTTTTGCGGCCCGTCAACTCTCTACCTTGGTCTCTTGCGGCCCTCGGGTGCCCTAAGGTTGGACAACCCTG
>NW_007534190.1:0-208 GCF_000475195.1 Diaphorina citri
GGGTGGTACATCTAACTTTCTTGCACATAACTCTGAGTTATTAATATTATTATACTAGAATCTATAAGTTAGTACTTAGGTACAGGCTTGTTAAATTCACGGTCCGTACAAGCTCACCCTTACTGAGAATGGTTAAAATTAAGTCCTAGACAGCCTAGTTGGCTTGGTTGGTAGTACGTCTTCCTTGTAAGCGCTAGACCGGGGTTTC
>NW_007534191.1:0-208 GCF_000475195.1 Diaphorina citri
TCACCTGCTTGAACTACACAAGCTGCCCAATGCAAACTTCCTCCTTCCTTCATCTCATTCTAACGTCTAACCTGTTGGAGATGTTGACTGATCTGCTGTCACTGCTACAAGTTTTCATAGATCTCGTTAAGTAAGTATAACAATAAATTTTCATAAAAATGGACTCCAAGAGATAAGATAATTATGTATTATTTTTCTCAAGATATGT
>NW_007534192.1:0-208 GCF_000475195.1 Diaphorina citri
CCAATTTAGTAGAAATTTTGGGAGGTATTAGTTCTCAATGAGTAGATGAAAAAAGCTATAAGGCGCGTAGTCCTATCTTCAACCCTTCAACCCCAAATTTGCCCTCAAAATTTGAAGATTTTTTCCATTGAAAATACATTGCGACCAAGGTACAAAGGGTATGGGTCCAAGGTACATAGGGTAGTTGTACCTTGAACCCCAAAAAGGT
>NW_007534193.1:0-208 GCF_000475195.1 Diaphorina citri
TCACTTATCTCCTCAACGCAAAGATCGGAATATTGTTTCGTATTCAATGAAGCTTATCTCATGGCGTACCACTAATTGATAAACATCCTACAGATCATACATCCTGTCGGGGAGGTACTTGGTAAACCAGTTATGTACCGACACAGATAGCTGAACGACAAATTGCTATGTTATCTACCAACAGGTAGATATATTTTTAGACAAGAGT
>NW_007534194.1:0-208 GCF_000475195.1 Diaphorina citri
TTGTGAACCGTTACCAAATAAGCAAGTGAATAGTTGATCCCATATGATTTTTCACGCGGAATCGAATGGTGAAACTTTCAGAACTGTCCGACTTAATGTAATAGAAAGTCGTGTGATGTTCACACCAGATTTTTTTGCCATCAAGTGACAACAACGCAGCGAGACAGTTTATCCACTTTATTTCTTCTTCTTCCACTCGTGATTAAAT
>NW_007534195.1:0-208 GCF_000475195.1 Diaphorina citri
CCTAGTTGGAAAAAAAATAATAATAATAAATAAAAATATGAAAAATAATTTTCATGTAGGTACCTACATTATCATGATCTGAGCGCACGGCAGTGCGCCAGGCCAAGTTCCAGTAAGCACGCCTGTGTAGTGTGTATCTTTACACGAACCGATTCGGCAGGTTTTTCTCACCTTCATAGATCGGATTCCTCTAAAGATAAACTTTTGA
>NW_007534196.1:0-208 GCF_000475195.1 Diaphorina citri
AAGCTAACTAGGCTGGCTCAGATTTTTCTTGGCCTCACTATCATTTAAATAAATTCACCGACGGAGCTTTGCAGTCTACGAGCCTCTTCAAAATTTCCTAGAAACTAGAAATCTTTCCCAAGATAATTTCCGCCGGCCTAGTTAGCTTAGTTGGTAGTGCGTCTGCCTTGTAAGCGCTAGGCCGCGGGTTCGATTCCCGCCCGGGGCG
>NW_007534197.1:0-208 GCF_000475195.1 Diaphorina citri
TTGAAATTGCAATGTTCTAATGACCTCCAAATTTGACATGTGGCATAAAACAAAGAAGCACACTTGCTAGATATGGCAATATGGCATGACTAATAAGAATTGACTATTAGGTAGATTTTGACTGTTAAATCCATTTTCTAGGTCTTTTAGGTATAAAGATATACAAGTCACAAGAGTACTCGAAAATTCTAGCTAAGCCCTAAAACTT
>NW_007534198.1:0-208 GCF_000475195.1 Diaphorina citri
GGGAATAGCTCATTATAATAGTCATGTATTTTCTTGTCATTATGCACATCTTTGTTTCAGTGTCAGTGCAGGACATTAGGAGGGGAAAGCACATAGTGACAACAATTATGACTAATACCTATTGAAATTATGTGATGATAGTAAATTTCCCTGGCCTGAAGGGACTAAGTAAAGTACCTTGTATAATGTATTTAAGCGTCAATAAATG
>NW_007534199.1:0-208 GCF_000475195.1 Diaphorina citri
CCGTTTTCAGGTAGTTTTAGAGGAAAACCTACAAACGATGGAAGAAATTAATAATACGAAGGGAAAATCGTGTGAACTGGTCTAATTTTTGTGCTCAAAATGGCAGGACTAGGTTCACGAACCTGAGATTAAAGCTCCCTTGTGTTTTTACTTTCCTTACCTTTATTGAACAAACTCCCTGGAAAAGTCCCTTTGCAAAAAGCAGTAA
>NW_007534200.1:0-208 GCF_000475195.1 Diaphorina citri
GTGTTTAGGAAAAACCATCATTGAATTTGAGATAAATAATGTTCATTTTTCTTGGGAGGTCTACGTCATTGATAACATCCAATTCACTGACATTATTCTAGGTATTGATTTTCTCATGGCACATAAGGTGCATATAGACTTTGAAAATAAATCAATCATTGCTCAAGATAATAAAGGGACTCCTATTACATTGTCACAACACATAGTT
>NW_007534201.1:0-208 GCF_000475195.1 Diaphorina citri
TTTTAGCTCCCCTCTTTAAAATGAAATTCAACTAAAGTAACTACTTAAGCAAAGTAATAAAATAAAGGTAAATTTCGAGTACCCCATAATAATTCTAAATACATAACAGCAGTGAGTAGGTAGGTACTCTGTTAGTAGAAGCAATACCTACTACCATCGGGCACCAGGTGGTATAGACAGATGTATAGGGTGAAAACCAAAAATATTA
>NW_007534202.1:0-208 GCF_000475195.1 Diaphorina citri
GTACTTAGACATTCACCTTTGTAAATATGACATTTCAAATCACTCTTATCACTCTTTTTCACCCAACCAGGCTTCCTGCTGTGGTTTATCACCTTAATGGTGCGTTTGCGTGTAGGGGGGAACGTCTGTAAATTATATTTACAACTCATTTACGCATATTTAGAACTCATTAGAAACGGAAGATTTTTATTCAACAAGGGTTTAAATA
>NW_007534203.1:0-208 GCF_000475195.1 Diaphorina citri
AAACTTTACAGCTTCACATTGTAATGTCTTATACCCACAGGTTTGTTTTGTGTATGAAAGCAGCCAAGTTTCATTTAAGCAGATGAGATCTGTGTCTTGAGAAGTAAGAGTTTCTACTGCTTTATAGAAGTTACTAGGACCATTGCAATTTAGCCATGTTATGCTTACTTTGTTCTTTTTGTCTGCGCCACCTCCTGGAGATAGAGTA
>NW_007534204.1:0-208 GCF_000475195.1 Diaphorina citri
ACATAACAAAATATTATGTAAAGTACATTTTTATTTCTCCACAAACAGTTCTCTCCGTCTCCCTTTCTCCTTATCTTCTATCTCGCTCCGAAGTCAATCAATCTTCATCATCAGACTGTCCAGCCTTTTGAAAAAAGTCTATAAATACCTTACAATATGTACGCTCCTATATGAATCCCTCCTATTCTCCCCTCTCTCCCTCCACTCC
>NW_007534205.1:0-208 GCF_000475195.1 Diaphorina citri
AGAACAAAACAGTGTTTTAAAGGTTTTAGGGGAGTTAAAGTTTCTGGTGTTTCTTAGAATAAAGCCAAGGTTTCTATATCCTTTGTTAACAATGGTTTCACGGTGAATTGAGAATTTCAAATCTTGATCGAGGATAACGCCTAAATCTTTAACTCTATTTGTTCTAGAGAGTTGGTTTCCACTCATAGTATAGTTATAAATGATAGGT
>NW_007534206.1:0-208 GCF_000475195.1 Diaphorina citri
TTTAACGAAAAGAACTTACCTTTGAAATCTGAAACTAGTCAATCCATAAGGAAACGTGAAGAACCAACTAACATAGAAGATAAAACTTCTCCTGATCAAATTTCTGATACTCAAAAAGAAAAGGAAGAACATAAGAATGAAATGGAGAATGCAAATAATGTTGGGACACCTGGTGACTTGTTTGTTCCGCGGTACAGTAGATTTCTGA
>NW_007534207.1:0-208 GCF_000475195.1 Diaphorina citri
TTGGGAATGGGAGTTTTGCCATCTCCACTAATTTGAAAATGAGAGTTTTGAAATCTCCACCAGTTTTTCAATAGGAGTGTTGACGTCTCCCCAAAAAATGAGAACGGGAGTTTTGTCATCTCCACAACTTACTGGAAGAATGTTTCCATTTCCACACAGGCTAGTATCCGTTTGATAAGTGAAAAGACATGGGTTCGACTCAAACCGT
>NW_007534208.1:0-208 GCF_000475195.1 Diaphorina citri
TGGTTCAAGGGACGATAATTGAGTATTGCACAGCTAATTAAAGAAGTTCTATGCCCAATTAGATCGCCGCCCAGAGACCACCTTGAATTAGGTTCCGAGAGTACTTACGGAAACACTGACTTCTCGGGAAAGTGAGAAGTTCTACATGACATTATATTATGGCGAAGTTTGTTAATTTCTCAAATCTGGTACACATTGAGGTTTGGTA
>NW_007534209.1:0-208 GCF_000475195.1 Diaphorina citri
TTAACATAGGTGACGCTAAAACCGGTCGTCGCGACAAATTTCAAGATCAGAGCTCATTTGTGTGAGAAAATGTGAAAAGAAATCCCCCAAAAACCAGTTTTTTTTGGCACAGACAGACAGACTGACAGAGTGACAGACAGACGACACCGAAGCGAATACGATAGCCCGTCCACTATACCTTTTTTATTACTATCGTAATAATAAAGGA
>NW_007534210.1:0-208 GCF_000475195.1 Diaphorina citri
GTTAGACTGCGGGGGAAAAGGGACTTTTCAGTCCTATCCCAGCAGGATAAACAAGGTATATTCTATTCTATTCTATAAACATTATAAACAAGGTATTGATTATATTCTATTTTAGTTTGCGACAAATCGACATAGAAACAATGCGCCGACTCCATCACAAGGTCAACATAGTGCCCCTCATTGCCAAAGCCGATACGCTCACATCTGC
>NW_007534211.1:0-208 GCF_000475195.1 Diaphorina citri
GATTTTACAATATTTAATGAAAACTTATTCAAGCGTATCTATTAATTAAATTTCATGAATCAAAGTTTCTCCTATGTTCATGTATTTATTATAATTTATAATGCAATAATTTATTAATCTTGTGTTACTATGTTAATTTCCTCAGCTGTGGAGAATGATTTTCATCCGTTTGCATGGTGGGTGTCCCGTAACAATCACAAGATGGACT
>NW_007534212.1:0-208 GCF_000475195.1 Diaphorina citri
TAACATTGGGATCGTTATTTTTCATTTCTACCTCTGGACACATTTCTTCAAATGACGTACATGCCATCGTCCGGCCGCCTCTCCCTCCTCCGTTGACAAATGAAAAATAACGGGAGACTCCTGGGAAGCCACAACGAATGGTCCCAACCAATTCCGGTCAAGACTAGCATTATAACCAGTGTTGGCAGAAGACTGCCTGAAGTTCCGA
>NW_007534213.1:0-208 GCF_000475195.1 Diaphorina citri
TTTCAATACTGTCCGATTTACAGTTAAGGAGTTACAGGTTCGATTCTTTCGTGTGTCAATAAATTTTAATAATTTTTCGAAAATACAGATAAATGTACATGCGAATGATTGTTTTCCTATGTATTTTTCGCGAGGAATCTAATGGTTTAACTCATAGTTCCGACCAACAGTTAAGGAGTCATTGGTTCGATTCCTAAGTTGTCAATAA
>NW_007534214.1:0-208 GCF_000475195.1 Diaphorina citri
AACGAACTACGACGAATCCAGGCCAATCCAGGTGTTAAAATGTCCAAACCTTCCTGGACAATCTCAAGTATTCACACTGAATTCAACCTGAGATATCACTAATGCACACTGCTGTTGGGTTTAAAATCCCATGAATCAAACACACAGAATTCCCGCGATGTATTCATATTTCTCATAATTCAATTATCCCCGCTTGATGAGTTCCAGG
>NW_007534215.1:0-208 GCF_000475195.1 Diaphorina citri
AAAAAACTATCATTTACGAATATGGATAGACCCAAGTTATAGGTTTTCACCACTAGCTGTTATAATGACGCTAGCTATCGCAAATGTTTACATTACCTGTTACCGCATTGCCGACTTTACCAGTGAAACCTGATATTAAGACGTTACCTCGTGGAATGGCAAAATTTATTAGGAACAGGTATTTTGTCAGGAGTGCAAAGCTGCAAAT
>NW_007534216.1:0-208 GCF_000475195.1 Diaphorina citri
ACGGTGAGCTACAGTACGATACGGTACGGAACACCGGAACAGTCAGATACGATTAGGTACAGTCAAGTATAGTCAGGTACGGTACGGTAAGTTACGGTCACCTACGGCCATGCCTCTATGCATACGGCCCTGCCTCAGCCACGCGCAAGCGGGCGGAGCCTGCTTGTATTCTCTAAAATTGTGGAGGCACCTTGAGATAGAGGTCTTA
>NW_007534217.1:0-208 GCF_000475195.1 Diaphorina citri
TAATTTTGTATGGACCTACTGGCACACTGTCGTGCTCTCAGATCTTGAACATCATAAATTTACTTAGCCACGTCTAGTCTTCTGGTGACTACCACACACACAAAGCTGAAATCCTCTACTGAAAATATCAAAGTTGTGTCACAGATTTCTCGCCGTCCAAGTAATGTTGGAAAGCACGAAACATGTTTATGAAATCCGTTTTAGTGAA
>NW_007534218.1:0-208 GCF_000475195.1 Diaphorina citri
CTCTCATTTTCTACACCGATGTTAGAAATTCACTGCCTGACAAATAATTTCCATTGATTTCTTGAAAAAGAACAAAGAAAAAGAACAAATGTGTCTTCCAATGTAATGATGGGAATATAATTCTAGTATTTTTTGTATTTGTACATAATTTATAAAGTATTGTAACATTAGGCTTAACAAATGTGTGATTTCCTTTCTTTTATTTTTT
>NW_007534219.1:0-208 GCF_000475195.1 Diaphorina citri
AAAAATTATGAATACTTTTATCACCGTACCTAATTGGTAAAATTACGATCCATTTTAAAACGAATAATTTAAATCAGAATCAACGTACCTACTCGGTAATTTAAAACAAAATCAATGTACCTACTCCATAAAATCACGATCAATTTTAATAAGAATAATTTAAATAAATTTTAAGAAGTAAATAGGTAGCTAATCTCTGAAAAACAAT
>NW_007534220.1:0-208 GCF_000475195.1 Diaphorina citri
GAGTTCAGGTGAATTTATTAAATTATGTAAGAGCTTATACAGGAAGGTGAGGTCCTGTATATCTCTCCTGTGCTGAAGGCTCACAATATTGTGGGATGACATGATGGGTTCGTAGTTATGATCTAAAATAGTTTTGTCTTTGTATGCAAGCAGGCGTAAAAATTTCTTTTGCACAGCTTCCAAGGTATTTATGTGAACTTGATACTGG
>NW_007534221.1:0-208 GCF_000475195.1 Diaphorina citri
GAGTAGCGTTAGGTACCGGGAACCTAATAGGTAATCGAGGTATAGTGTTACCCACTTACTCTATTTAACTACACACTCTCTACTTTAGCCTCTGGCTGTAGACACTATCCAAGTGTTTACGGGGTCAAGTTTCAGCCTGGGGCAGTTCAGTCTATTTGTTTAAATTACTGTACTGGTTCATTTGTTTAACACTGTATTTTTCTACAAA
>NW_007534222.1:0-208 GCF_000475195.1 Diaphorina citri
GACACGGTCTGGAAGCACACCCTGGACACCACTCTGAACAGCGACCATATTGAGCAGATGAACCGGAGTGCGATCTACCACCATTTCAATCTGTTCTACAAAGCGTACAAGACATCTCTGGAGAATTGGCTGAAGGAGTACCTGGCAAATGAACTCAAGTTTAAACTCCTCGCGGAGCAGAGACCCATGATGACTGACGCAGAGTATG
>NW_007534223.1:0-208 GCF_000475195.1 Diaphorina citri
ACTGCTAGCATTCTGAGCGTTAGACAATGGGAATGGCCTGTGGGGGTAATTCAATGAAATTGTGGTCTGTGTTGTAGTCTGTAGTATGAGGAAACAAAAGAAGATGTTATGTAGGGAAGAGATAGTTTGAGTGAAAATATTATTTACAATGTTGGACTTGGACAGGGTGTAAAATAAGTTGTGGAATTGGAGGTATGAATCCTGTCCC
>NW_007534224.1:0-208 GCF_000475195.1 Diaphorina citri
GAGATTGCCCAAAATATGCTTCCTAAAACTCCAAGAAATGGCTGTAGCCAACCCAACAGCAACAAAATATAATTGGGTAGCACAAATCCGACAAATCTTTACAAAACTTGATTGCCTAGAAGTATACGACGCAGAAGATCCAAAAATTATCAAAGTCCAAGTAGATTCAATGATAGAAAAGATCCAGGAATCAAACAGAATGGAGGAT
>NW_007534225.1:0-208 GCF_000475195.1 Diaphorina citri
CACAAGTGAGTGTTTCTGTTACCTACTATAAAGTACCTACTCTTTTTTGTCTACTGTCATCAAGTCAGTAGTCAGTGTTTGTTTGTTTGTTACGTTTAACGAGCTATTTAATTACTTGATTTTAAGCTCAAGTAGTCAGTGTCTCTATAGTCCCTGCTGGATTGCCTTGTTTGAGATATCTAACGTGTGTCTGTGTTGGTACGAGATC
>NW_007534226.1:0-208 GCF_000475195.1 Diaphorina citri
TTTCAGCAGTCATATTCCTAAAACCGCTGCGCTCTTGGGCCAGCCACTCACTATCAGATAACAGGTACACCTGACAGGTGGACTTTTTCAGCTGTACCTTTCAGGTCTACCTGATGTAGTGTGTGCTCACCAAGTAGACCTAACAGGCGGACCTGATCAAGTGTATCTGTCAGGTCTACCTGATAGTGAGTGGACTGGCCTTAGCCTG
>NW_007534227.1:0-208 GCF_000475195.1 Diaphorina citri
CATGGCGACTTTTCTGGAGGAAAACCAACCCCAGTGATTGGTCTATTTTCTTTAGCTCGTGTTATCAGCAATTCTAATCAATTAATATCAGTGTTATCTAGTTATCTTATCATTATCACATCACAAAACTTTGATAATAGAGATGGGAAAAGAACGTACGAACGAACTGTAGGAACTTGTTCTTTGAAAAAGTTCGTTCCTGAACGGA
>NW_007534228.1:0-208 GCF_000475195.1 Diaphorina citri
AGGTTTTCCGGGAGAGTGCTATCTTTGTTCGGTTTAGGAATGGGAATTAGAATTGATTTCTTCCAATCATCAGGGAACACATCTTCCTTCCATATTGAATTGAACAGTTTCAAAAGTAGTTTTTTCGTGCTGTATGGCAGATGGCGTAACATTTCGTTATGTATTTCGTCAGGGCCAGGGGACGAATGCGGTTTGAGTAGCTTTATAA
>NW_007534229.1:0-208 GCF_000475195.1 Diaphorina citri
GTTGGGACGCGCCATTTAATATGAAAAAGAGATGATGAGGGGAGAATAATAATAGGGATCAAGTGTGGGGAGAATTTTGTATACCAAACAACTCTATTTATATTAATCAGTGGACTAGCTCAGTCGTCAATAACACTGTGGGGTTATCTCAATGCTGAAAATAAAAATTTGGATTTGAATTGATAAAAGGTTCAGGGTTAATGAAAAA
>NW_007534230.1:0-208 GCF_000475195.1 Diaphorina citri
CCTGTCATATCAGATCCTGTCTCCAAAGACGCCTGACCTGCGCAAGTATTCAGTCCAAGACAAGCCTCTCTGGTACGCCTGTGACTTTGGATCTATCACAAACTTAAGGCCAGACTAGTGCTCCTATTCAGCCGAGGCCTTTGCGACGCGGTGATTATAACAAGTATAACAATGGGTGGCTCAAACCAATTGAAGTGTCTGAACACCT
>NW_007534231.1:0-208 GCF_000475195.1 Diaphorina citri
TGACTATTCCTTTCAAAATTTGCGACTTCGAAAGAGGAGAAATTTGATGTCCAAACAGGAGTTCTGTAAAGGGGAAGTTAAAAAAAAAATGTTTTTCGAAAAAAGGTAACATCTCACTTATTAATTAAATACAAAAAATAGATGGAAAAAAATAGGTGTAGCAATAACAAAGTAATAATAAATTTATGAAAATTGAAAACATGTCAAA
>NW_007534232.1:0-208 GCF_000475195.1 Diaphorina citri
TTACTGGGTACAAGTTATAGTGACCTTACTGGGTACAAGTTATAGTGACCTTACTGGGTACAAGTTATAGTGACCTTAACTTGGGTACAAGTTATAGTGATCTTACTGGGTACAAGTTATAGTGACCTTAACTTGGGTACAAGTTATAGTGACCTTACTGGGTACAAGTTATAGTGACCTTACTTGGGTACAAGTTATAGTGACCTTA
>NW_007534233.1:0-208 GCF_000475195.1 Diaphorina citri
AACAAGATTTAATAGGAATGTTACCCCGGGATAAATGAATTGAGGAAAAGAAAAAGCACTCTTACATTTTCAAGATATTGGATCAAACTTCACTCATAGTTAAAGGTAGCCTCATTAATAGGTAGGTAATCAATGAAAGAAAGACCCAACATAAATGGGTTAAATATCTGGTTGCCTGGAAGGTATAGCTTTCTTCTATCTATTCAGT
>NW_007534234.1:0-208 GCF_000475195.1 Diaphorina citri
GAACCTGTGAAGGTGCGTCCACAATAAAGTCGACCAAAGTTAATCGACATGGATCCCATATAAAGTAGCTCAGATCAAAGGATTTTAGCAGAAATCATTTCATACTGTGGACGTGTCTCATTAGACGTCGACCGATATCGACAATGTGGACGTTGCGTTAAGCACATAAAAAAGATATACAATCTGAATAAAAAGATGAAAAATCTGA
>NW_007534235.1:0-208 GCF_000475195.1 Diaphorina citri
TACATTACCTACTTTGGCAGCGTATAGATTCAGACACCTATAGGTTATTAAGATAGATAGCTAGGATAAATAGAAAATGTTATTAAATTCGTGAGAGAGGCAGATCCCAATGTGAGCAACGAAAAAAGTCGGAGCTTCAAAATCCAGTATTGCACACCACTTGCTCTTGATACTTTGACCTTCCTCTTTTTACGTGAATTTTTTGGAG
>NW_007534236.1:0-208 GCF_000475195.1 Diaphorina citri
TATTTAGGGTAAAAAATAAATGTTTTCATAGGAATTAATCACATGTTTCAAATTTCAGACAGCGCGATCCTTTAAAAAAGTCTGAGGGTCTAAATCTACCTAATATTAGATGAAGAACTAAATTGATTAACTTTGTCTTCTTCTTCTTCTTCTTCTTCTTCTTCTTCTTCTTCTTCTTCTTCTTCTTCTTCTTCTTCTTCTTCTTCTT
>NW_007534237.1:0-208 GCF_000475195.1 Diaphorina citri
AATTACTTGACTTCGGGTTGCACATTGCTTATTTTATTGCTGAGTGGCCGACACGGTACTTGAGTTGGAACACAGCAACGAGGGTTCATGATAGAGTAAGTCATATATTTTCTTCTGCTGACTCGGTAGTTCAATATAATTACTTGACTTCGGGTTGCACATTGCTTATTTTATTGCTGAGTGGCCGACACGGTACTTGAGTTGGAAC
>NW_007534238.1:0-208 GCF_000475195.1 Diaphorina citri
GAAAAATAAATGTGGGCAGGTGGGCCAATAAATGGTACGTTTTTTTAGGTGGGCGAATAAATGGTACACTTACCCTATTTCTAGATTATTCACAACTTTTGTGGGTATCACAGCATTACTTTTTTTTTTTAATTTAAGCAAGGGTTTATTGTAATTTATTTTTGAAAATATTGTACCAAATACATGAGACCTTGCTTAGACTGCGGGA
>NW_007534239.1:0-208 GCF_000475195.1 Diaphorina citri
GGACACACTAGATAAGGTTCGTTCTCGGAACGGCTGACTCCTATCCTGTCCTCCCTCTCTCTTCTCGGATTTTAGGATGATAACACCTCCGTTGATACAGTTCCCTCTATCAAACCTCTTCATGCTACAATGCTACATACTTATTTTGTACAGGCAACGAAGTTAAACGATTGTCACCCACTTGAGTCGTACAGGCATAAATTTAAAC
>NW_007534240.1:0-208 GCF_000475195.1 Diaphorina citri
TTTCTAGCACATGGAGTGACAAGTGCATATTGTAGAGGTAGGTATTCGTGAAACCTGCTCATCATTAACTTGTGGGTTATGTACAGAGTTTAATTAACCAGCAAACATAAGGATCAATAATCAAACAGGATAGGGAATGCTTTCAAGTGGAAACACAATCTTACAGTAGAAGGTAATATTTTGATACATAATACAATAATAATTAGTA
>NW_007534241.1:0-208 GCF_000475195.1 Diaphorina citri
AGTACTATGACCAGTTCGGAATCCAGATTGTAGGCTATGTAAGAGGTTGTGACTATTAAGGTGAGTGGTAACTTGATGATGTACCATGCGTTCTAAAACTTTAGAGAGGGAGCAAAGTAGACTGATGGGCCGGTAGTCTGAAGGATTAGATGGTTTTTTAACTTTTGGAATTGGACGGATCAGCCCTTTCTTCCAGAGAGATGGAAAT
>NW_007534242.1:0-208 GCF_000475195.1 Diaphorina citri
GGATTATGTTTGGCTTGACAGATATTTTATGTTTATTTGGACAACAGCGGTTAAATATGACGGGCATACCAGGTGCGACCAGTGAGGAAAAAAGAAGAGGGACCTAAGTGGACCTTCTTTTTAGCTTCTAACGGCCTGTTAGATTAACAGCCCTGTTAAGCCAATACAAATTAAATGGAACTTAACAGGCTTTCTAGAGGCTTCAAAA
>NW_007534243.1:0-208 GCF_000475195.1 Diaphorina citri
AAAAGCACAACGCCATATCAAATAGGTGTCACGCTAAATTCGACATTTCGGAGAAGCAGAGAGCTGTTTCCAATCAAATCCTAATAACATTATTTCTGACGCGCTTTTCAAAATTGTCTAACACACAACAATGTATATCGATAAAACTACAGGGTGTGTTTGTTGGAATTTTGGGCGGTAATCTAATATCAAACTAAACTTAATAATA
>NW_007534244.1:0-208 GCF_000475195.1 Diaphorina citri
ATTATGCTGGAATGTTTATAAATTATGTAAAGAGAGCTCCAAGTATCATTCTGTTGAGGAGGTGCCCTTCTCTCCCCTCCAGTCAGGCGACATAAATCATTTTGCCTGTCCAACCACAGCACCTGTCATCGACATACTGTTCCAACTTCCACTATACACAATGAACTTACCTCTAACTCTTATAAAGTACACGGGTGTGCGAAAGGCC
>NW_007534245.1:0-208 GCF_000475195.1 Diaphorina citri
GTCAAGTAGTTACCGGAATACATCGAGTCATTCCCATGGCACGAAGAAAGGAGCGCTGTCTCCGGAACAGGTGCTCAAGATGTTGACATCAGGGGGAGGCGGGAAGAAATCAGCTGAAGGTTCAGAAGAGCATCACCATCATCCTAGACATAGAAGACTGACACCTCCTGACATTGATCAGCTACCTGTCCGGACTATAAATATGAAC
>NW_007534246.1:0-208 GCF_000475195.1 Diaphorina citri
TTTGCACCACCACTTTCGTGTTCCTGGTAAAAAGACATTTAATTTGATATATAGGTCGACCAGGTTTGGATAAGTCCTCCTATGGGAACAGACAGACGACACCGAAGCGAATACAATAGCCCGTCCCTTATACCTTTTTTACTTTCTATTACTACAGTATAGCGGAGCTATACTAGTAATGAAAGTATTGCAATCGGTCCAAATTTTC
>NW_007534247.1:0-208 GCF_000475195.1 Diaphorina citri
CTTCTTGAACTTCCAAATAATTCTCGATGAGTTTTGTCCCGCACTGTAATCATAATTTCTCAGTTTAATGACAATAGGGAAATGGTCTGACGAGTTCAAATCATCATGAATATTCCATTCAAAGTCCTCGGCTATAGATCGTGAGCATAAAGTTAGATCAATACTAGAGAGAACACCGTACGAAAAATTAACGTGCGTGGGGGCATTT
>NW_007534248.1:0-208 GCF_000475195.1 Diaphorina citri
AACTTCATTGTGGAAAGTTTTCCCCAAGAAATCTACCCAAGTGGAAAGTGTAATTTGGGCGATAAGAAACATAGTTCACAAAGAAAAGAGGAAGGAGGTGCGAAATCTGGAGTGTGGAGGTGAGAGAACAAAAGAGCAGAATGAAGAAAATGAAGAAGAAGACGAAGGAGGAGGAGGAGCAGAAGAAGAATAAGAAGAAGGAGAAGAA
>NW_007534249.1:0-208 GCF_000475195.1 Diaphorina citri
TAAAGTAACGCTAAGTGTACAGATTTTATGAATTTTTTATTGCTCTGTCTTCACCTTGTCTTGTATTCCCGGAGATTTTCTTTGAGTTTTTGTTTTTATCTTTTTTATAGCAAGGAGGTGTATACCTACATTACCTAGGTACCTATAGGTATTTACGAAAAGAAGGGGAAAAAATCGCACGCGTATGAATATTTTATAAGATGTGAGC
>NW_007534250.1:0-208 GCF_000475195.1 Diaphorina citri
TTTTTACTCACAGGGTATGCAGGTCTGTGGTCTTGTAGAAAAGTTTTATGATGAAATTCACCAACGACTTCATGGGAGATTTCACTAGTGGGAGAATTTTCAATGATCCAAAAAGGAATTTTATTTTTAAAAAAACTGTTTTTATGATTATTTAAAACTCCTTTTTGTAAAAATACAGTTTCTTTGTGTTATTATATCACAAGTTTGG
>NW_007534251.1:0-208 GCF_000475195.1 Diaphorina citri
GTTGCAAATATTAGAGGCAACAATTCTTTTGTTAGAGAATCGATTTACCAAGGTAGCGTAGGCTATAGCATAGTGATCACTTGAAAAGGGATAACCCTCAATGGTATGTAACGCAGGTCCAATTAGCAAGGAACGTAAGTAGCTATACTTTTCAATAGTGGACAAAGACTCTTGATTGTGAATCAAGGTGTCATAGAGAGATTTAAAG
>NW_007534252.1:0-208 GCF_000475195.1 Diaphorina citri
AAAGGAAAGATGTGAAATGAATAATATTTTCCCTGTGGTAAAACAGAAAAGAAGAAGACGAAGAAAGAGCGGAAAAAAGGAGAGAAAGAAGAAGAAGAAGAAGAAGAAGAAGAACTTGGATATTTGCAAATAAGTGTTGAGTTGGAGTTCTAATGTAGTAAGAAAAGATCACTTTGAAAATAGAACATTGGAACAAATTTATTTTGTG
>NW_007534253.1:0-208 GCF_000475195.1 Diaphorina citri
CTAAATGTGTTCAACTAGTATCACGGAGCTTGGAAGGTAAAACTAGGTGACCAGTGTCGGATATGTTCGTATTCTCGTTTACATATTCGTATATAAATGTCTTCGTAGAAGTACGTACTCGAATTCTCGTAAAAATTACCAGAATATAAAGTGACCAAGTTTTCGTTTCATAGAAATTTTCGCGCTTTGCAAAAGCGTATGAAGCATG
>NW_007534254.1:0-208 GCF_000475195.1 Diaphorina citri
GAGAGAGAGAGAGAGAGAGAGGAAGAAAGTCAAGTGGAGAGGAAAGGAGGCAGAGAGCAAAACAAACAAAATTAATAGAGGTGAAAAATAAATAGAAAGAAAATAGATAAATTGGTTGAAGAGGAACAAGAATTGATGAAATGAAACGAGGAGGAGAAGGAAGAGACAAGAAGAATGAAGGAAGACGAAGAGAGTGAGAGAGAGAGAG
>NW_007534255.1:0-208 GCF_000475195.1 Diaphorina citri
CGAGTGTGAATTATGCGGCCAGTGGATTCATGCAAAATGCTACAATGTTCCAAAGAAAGATTACAAATCTCTACAGAAGGGGTTGTGCAATTTCAAATGCAAGATTTGTGTTCAAGAGTTCCCGTCTAGTCCTCTTAGTCAATTTGACCCAGGAAATCCTACAAACTCAACTAGTGCATCTAATTTATCTAGTCTACAAACAGATCTC
>NW_007534256.1:0-208 GCF_000475195.1 Diaphorina citri
TGCAGTTCTAATGTGTATGGAACTGCTGCACTACTGAGACCTAAGCTGTAGACATTAGATTTGATTAGATGATGCTCTTTTCTGAGGACTTGGGTATAATCGTATTATTAGGTGCTTTCATAAATGTAATATAGATTTCTAGGTATTCTTTACCAAGTACCTAGAAATCCTACCTGATTTTCGCTCACCGTCAACTTTTATGTACGTC
>NW_007534257.1:0-208 GCF_000475195.1 Diaphorina citri
GTTAAGGAGATTGTGCTGACCAATGTGCGACATGACCTGATTGTGTACTAACCGTTCAAGCACTTTAGAGAGTGAACAAAGAAGACTAATGGGACGGTAGTCCGAAGCGCTTGTTGGGTTTTTCACTTTAGGAATAGGTCGGATAAGGGCTCGTTTCCAGATCGAGGGAAAGGTATTTGAAGAAATGGATTGGTTGAAAATGTGTAGA
>NW_007534258.1:0-208 GCF_000475195.1 Diaphorina citri
AAAGAGCGTCATAAACTCGGCCATAAGCTACATGAATGTAAGAACCTACTGGTCTGAACTGCAGGTCTTATTCTGTTGAAGTTATTAATGGGCACCTTGCAATAATTACTGCTGCTTCAAATGAGTGACTTTCATGCCCTGATATCTCTATGGTATATTCATTAGGACTTATAATTTATACCCAGTAAACTTGGCCGTACGAACAACT
>NW_007534259.1:0-208 GCF_000475195.1 Diaphorina citri
TGATGTAGAAGTAGAGAATAAGTCAGAGGAATGTGTCAACATGATAAACAATAGATCAGATATAAGATATCACGTACAAAAACCTATACCTATAGACGAGACGAAATATCGTTCATTCCATGTAATTGTGAATATTACATGTTATGTTAGGAAATTCATTAGAATATGTAGAGGAGATCGAGATGCTAAAGGACCTATAGTTTATGAA
>NW_007534260.1:0-208 GCF_000475195.1 Diaphorina citri
AATGAACAATTAGTTACCTGGATATTGCCGTCAAAAGCGTTTTTGTTCCTCTTATTGGAAATGAAAAAGCACATCTAATGAAACATACCTGCCTAAGTAATAGAGCTACGATTCCTCATTATAATGTAGCTTATGTTGCCAACTAATGATGGTAAAAAATTCTTTCCTATTCTATCCACAAAGTAAATAATGTAATTATACAATAATT
>NW_007534261.1:0-208 GCF_000475195.1 Diaphorina citri
AGCTTGAATGGTAGCCGGCTCTGAAGAACTCTCAACTCGGTCGGAAGCTGATTCCACAATCGTGCAGCATTCACGGAGTATTTGTTAAACTCTGGATTACTGAAAACGCTCTGTGGTTAGATCGGCCATGAGAGACCTAGAAGTTAAAAGATTTGTTGGAATTGTCAATATTTTCTAAACGTACCACGTCAAGTAGCATTATAACTGG
>NW_007534262.1:0-208 GCF_000475195.1 Diaphorina citri
TATACCAACGCAATGCGTAGTCGATGCATTAAAAACCGTCCTTAATCTAGAGATCCTATCAAATATTCGACGAGCTTTGGAATGGAATGTCTGAAATAGGTGTTTACCTACCTGTGAGATTTCTGGCTGATAATATTTTGTGTATTTTTAGGCCATTAACGGGCTGTTTGAAATTAAGCAATCAGAAGATAAATGTAAAGAAGTGAGC
>NW_007534263.1:0-208 GCF_000475195.1 Diaphorina citri
GATGTGTTTATCGTTGACCACTATTGCCGGAAGTGGTTTGATATTCATCGCTGGTATTCTGTACGGCATGGTTGCCCTCGGCAAAAAGTAAGTCAAACTGTATACTCCTTTTGATGTGTCTTATTTGAAATTTTTATTCTGTGCACTTGAAAATTATAATTTTTGGCAAAAGTGGGAAAGAGAGGCTGTCCATTTGATCCTCTAGGTC
>NW_007534264.1:0-208 GCF_000475195.1 Diaphorina citri
GGGTTCATGACACCTCAAGCTGTCCAAATAACCCAAATTCAACCACATTGATAACCCCAAAAATCAAATAAATCAACCTGGTCGACATTGTTTGCTTGAACTATTTAGGTAATTAGACAACGGATCTTTTATTGATGCTCTAATTAGGCAGTTAATCTGTTCAAACGAATTCAATAATTCATTTGTTGTTGAAATACAGCATTCAGCT
>NW_007534265.1:0-208 GCF_000475195.1 Diaphorina citri
AAACTCTGAAGGTCCACGAGGCTATTCTACGAAGCAATTCTGACGTCATAATTTCACTTCGCACTCTGCTCAGAAAAATTGGTTACGGTATGCCATTTTTTCTCAACGCGCAGTGAGGTCTTTTATTTAATACTTTGCCCTCCCCCAGGATTCGAATTTTTGAAGCGTCCTATAATTTGAACTCTTAAACCTTTCAATCTGTTTATCA
>NW_007534266.1:0-208 GCF_000475195.1 Diaphorina citri
AATGAGTCCTCTTTTTAGGAAAGTTTTTTGTGTATGTACTCGTCTTTGTTTAACTTTACTTGGTCTTAGAATTCAATTAATTCTTTGGTTCAGCACAACTAATGTTTAAGTTCAACAGGCAGATCAATTCATTCTATTTTAATCGAAGTACGGACTATCTAGGTATCAAACTGCATACAACCCAAATTTCATCAATATTGTAAGGAAT
>NW_007534267.1:0-208 GCF_000475195.1 Diaphorina citri
ACTTAGAGCCGTCACAGCCAGAGTCATACAACTGTAACTTTTGTTCCTATCAATACTGCTTATGGTTCAATATTCTCCCTAATTAGGGAACAACAAATAATAAAAGAGCGAAAGAACAAACGAAACGAATATTTCCATTTTCCTCCCACACCACGTCACACCACAAAATCTCAAATTTCTCAGAACATCTTTCACCGCAGGTTTGATG
>NW_007534268.1:0-208 GCF_000475195.1 Diaphorina citri
ACTCAACATTCTATTATTTGAAAATTAAAGTCAGATAAAAATAATTAATATTTTCATCAGGACAATAATAATTACGATAAAAAAGGATTTTATTTTAATTGGTGAGCTTTCGATGTCACTCAGGACATATATCATCTTCAGAGCAAGATAGATGTTGACTCTATCGCAGTACATCGAAAGCTCACCAATTTACTTAAAATCCTTTTTA
>NW_007534269.1:0-208 GCF_000475195.1 Diaphorina citri
ATCACCACAAGTTTTAGAAGTAAAAAACAGCATGATTTGGTATGTCACACACGTACCTTTAAATGAATTATAGGATTCCCGGATTTCACGAACACCGCGAACAGTCAAAAATGAAGTGAATTGAAAAAACATTATCACCACAAGTTTTAGAAGTAAAAAACAGGATGATTTGGTATGTCACACACGTACCTTTAAATGAATTATAGGA
>NW_007534270.1:0-208 GCF_000475195.1 Diaphorina citri
AAAAAAAGAGAAGTGGTTATTAATTTTATCTATTTTACATTAATTAGAGTGTGAAAATTAACAAGTAAGCCAAGTATTAATCTGTACAAAAATTATTCAACCGTATGAGCTGAGGTATACAGCACACATCAGAGAGGTAAAATAAAGTCCTTGTGAACTGACAAAGCGTCCGTTGAAAATCATGTCTCTTTGTCAGAAGAGGAGCAAA
>NW_007534271.1:0-208 GCF_000475195.1 Diaphorina citri
ATCCTATAGGAAGGAAAGTAATGTAATCGGGTCAAATTTTCGATGGTCAGTTTTCAGTGCCAAAACACGTTTTGAGGTTCTAGAGCCTAAATCCAAAGTTTCAGCCATTGGTCTGTGTGTGTGTCTGTCCGTCTGTCTGTGTGTCTGTAAACAAAATATCTCGAGAACGGTAAGAGCTAGAGACTTGAAATTTGGTATGTAGTTCACA
>NW_007534272.1:0-208 GCF_000475195.1 Diaphorina citri
GACCCAGAAGTACATGACCTCCATTGTGACCATCTTCGCCATCTGTCTGGGACCTCTCATGATTATAAGGTAAGATGAATAGAATACCGCCAGTTTATACTGCCAGCATAGGACTGAAAAGTCCCTTTACTCTCCTGCCTCGGTGGTGTAGTGGTCAAGGCGCTCGCCTGGTAAACAGGAGGGCGTGGGTTCAATCCCAGCCGAGGTA
>NW_007534273.1:0-208 GCF_000475195.1 Diaphorina citri
GTACAGGTCATTCGTCTGAAAGTTTTGTTTCAGTTTTTCATCCAACGGTTCCCTCTGCTTCCTGTCCATTAATTCATTAATAATCCGCCAGGTTCGCATCATATCACCTCGGGTGTCTTGGAATAATTTAAACAAATAGATCCTTTTTTCCTTTTTTATTATGTTGGTAGTTATATTTCTTTGTTTTTTATATTCTTCGTAAAATAGT
>NW_007534274.1:0-208 GCF_000475195.1 Diaphorina citri
TGTTTATTACACGCATGAGAACCGACCTATTTGTGAATACAATATGTTGGCTTTGCGCACCATACATTATTCTCTTCACTTTGATGTTTATGTTGGATTTTGATAACATTTCATTATGCTCAGATAGTACATAGATCAAAGTATGTAAGAGTGTCTACCTATATATAGGTTGTTCAAAAGTTGATCCTGCTTCAGGTTTGACTTTGTA
>NW_007534275.1:0-208 GCF_000475195.1 Diaphorina citri
GTTCGAACCCTGGGGGGTCAATTGATCTGTCTTTGTCCATAAATCAATATTATTGATTGACCAAATCAATTGCCATCTTTGACCTTTGAATCGCAAGTGGTACTACTGACTTCCTTACTTCCTTTCAGTTGGACAATGTCCCTTCGATTCTTTCTCTAGGTCAGATCTCACAATAATATCAAACCTATAGCTCAAGCATGTCGAACCC
>NW_007534276.1:0-208 GCF_000475195.1 Diaphorina citri
TAGTGTCCACGATCAAAAGAAAATGTATCATTCCGTTATTATTGTCAAACGTGTTATAAAGAGTCTTGAGGAGATACCTAAATTGTCTTGGTAGTTGGCACAAAAAGAATTGTACGGTTTTCATTAAATGTACTTGATAGGTACTTTATATCTACCTTGAATACTTTGTTTTATCTCTTGACGTTTAACGTATATAAACTTGAAACAT
>NW_007534277.1:0-208 GCF_000475195.1 Diaphorina citri
AGGATAATTAAGAATTCCAAATTAGTTACTAATTGTCGCTTTTATTTTGCTGATTTTAATTCTTTTTACACATGTCGGATAGGTAATCATTTTTAAAGAATGGACAACCTATTTTATTTATTTATTTTCTCTCTAAGCGACATGGCCATGTGTGTAAAATGGACAGCTTAGGTGACAAAATTCACGTGATTGGCTACTTCATATTTAT
>NW_007534278.1:0-208 GCF_000475195.1 Diaphorina citri
AAAAGCCAGTAGCCAGCGATTGTCCAGATGGTAACCCATCCGGATAGGTACTAGATTCGTATAATGCTGGGTCCAGACTTGTGCAATGCAACGTGCAAAGCATTTGCATTGCACGTTGCACGTAAAATCAAAAAGCCAGTAGCCAGCGATTGTCCAGATGGTAACCCATCCGGATAGGTACTAGATTCGTATAATGCTGGGTCCAGAC
>NW_007534279.1:0-208 GCF_000475195.1 Diaphorina citri
TATCCTGCTGGGATAGAACTGAAAAGTCCCTTTACCCCAGCAGTCCAAACAAGGTCTTTAATATTTTGACATACCTATGTAATTATGTAATAAGGGTAAAAATCGAGCTAGGCCCAAGTTAAAGAATAATAATAGGCCAGCCTAGTTAGCTTAGTTGGTAGTGCGTCTGCCTTGTAAGCGCTAGGCCGCGGGTTCGATTCCCGCCCGG
>NW_007534280.1:0-208 GCF_000475195.1 Diaphorina citri
ATACCTACATAGTTCCACATTCTTCCTTCAACAAACAACCATAATATTTTGCATATTGTTCTCAGCTTTTTAGTGTG
This sequence comes from Diaphorina citri, assembly GCF_000475195.1. Classification (NCBI taxonomy): domain Eukaryota; kingdom Metazoa; phylum Arthropoda; class Insecta; order Hemiptera; family Psyllidae; genus Diaphorina; species Diaphorina citri. The sequence goes on from NW_007534280.1 coordinate 78, forward strand.
ATAGATACCAAGATACCATACTTTTCCTACCAGTTTTAGATACGTAGATATTGTATTGTTGTTTTTTGTTATCATAGTCATTTCTTCTCCAAGTATAGGTACCCATTATGCCTACATAGTTTCATCCATCA
>NW_007534281.1:0-208 GCF_000475195.1 Diaphorina citri
TCCGGGCTTTATGTACTTGAGCTCTTGTAACAGGGTTTCTCTGTTCTTCCTTTCTCGGGAACTCAAAATATATTTGATTCGGTCGTCAAATCTTCCGAAATGAGCAAGTGTGATCGCCGTCACTATTTGTTCTTTAGTTAGATCTTCGCACAGGCTATCCAGAATTCCGAACATTTCCACGAACAGGGTATCATAATCATCGGATGTC
>NW_007534282.1:0-208 GCF_000475195.1 Diaphorina citri
AACTCATTGTAGGGGCGAACAATCTGGTGTGAACATCACACGACTCTCCTTATCCTATTGAATGATGCTTATTTGGGTGTTCTTCAACCCTAATTTGTACAATATCTCTAACCCTTAAATCAGTATAGCTGAAAACCGCCAAAGAAACATTCAAAATACCGCCAAGCGTTGCACCGATCTTAACCACAAGTTCGTGTCTCATCCTTGT
>NW_007534283.1:0-208 GCF_000475195.1 Diaphorina citri
ATCTCTTGTGCGAGTATGTTTGTACTTCAAAAGCGGACAAGAACTAACGGTTGACATCTTCGCTAAAAGAGTTCTTTTAAAGGTTTCCTCTAGTTGGTCATTGTTTTCACCTCCAAACTTTGAAATGGCACTAAATGTTCAACCCACCCCGTTTATTCTCCAACAAGACTGGTTGGTTTCACTTTCTAAAAGCGTGAAAAGAAAAGGC
>NW_007534284.1:0-208 GCF_000475195.1 Diaphorina citri
TTCTTTTCACCTATTATTATTTCGTTAAACCTTAATAATTTTGTGACATATTCTCTTCAGGAACAGCAAAAAGTAAAGGAGGAACACAATGACAATGACTAGAATGACAGAATGTGTAAACAAAATGATGAGGAGAAGGGACAAAATAATGACTAGAATGACAGAATGTGTAAACCAAACAAAATGATAAGGAGAAGAAAAAGTTCCT
>NW_007534285.1:0-208 GCF_000475195.1 Diaphorina citri
GATATATATTTTACGACACGTTTTATAAGGATACCTATTACCACAAGTTACTGGTTTACGTTTACGGTATGGATAATGCATGTTTGTGCCTATGTTAATGTCGAGTTATTGTTAGAATTTTGGTAAAATCCAAGTCATTCAAGTATGCCTTAGGTAAATGAGAAATGTACGCAGAGTTGAAATAATGGTTTTCTGTGCTTAAACAGTA
>NW_007534286.1:0-208 GCF_000475195.1 Diaphorina citri
TGGAGCAATACGAATACCTGAATCAGCGGATACCAGATTTACCTCGTCTAGTAACGTCTCGTGCTCTGCCAACCTTTCTTCTTCCTCCGTAAGCTCATTCCAAACAAACTCCCCATCTACTTCCTGATCCTGATCTGCACCATTGTTACATTCGCTATTTAGAGTGTCATGTAAGTTTCTCAGCTCAGCTGCTAATGAACGTAAATAT
>NW_007534287.1:0-208 GCF_000475195.1 Diaphorina citri
CCTGATAACAATACAGTGTCGTGAGATAAGACGAGATGGGTTCCTAGGAAATGACCTTGTGGCTATGGTTGAGCCAACAAACGGTGTGAAATAATTTGCATGTGTTAGAACTGTTCACTGTTGTAATAAATATGTCACTCAACAGATGTCACAATATTGCAATCATACATATGCATGTCAAAAACAATATGCCGCATCTCATTACCAA
>NW_007534288.1:0-208 GCF_000475195.1 Diaphorina citri
GATCTTAATCTTTTCCAATGTTCCTTTATCTCTGACTTTAGTTTTTCCTGTTTTCCTTTTTGTCACCATCCATGTAGCTTTGATTTTGTTTTTAGCTTTAGTTATATACTGTGTGTTATATGTTTTTTCAGCTATTTTCATCTCATACTTTAGTTTGTTCTTGAAGTCATTATATTCTTTTCTCGTAGTTCTTCCTTGTATCATACTC
>NW_007534289.1:0-208 GCF_000475195.1 Diaphorina citri
TTTTTTGCCTATCCTTTTATAGGTAAATAACAGGGTCAAACGAAATGGTACTTGTCAGCTACCTGTACGAGTATGTATCTTAAATTATGCTTTTCAGGAGAACTCTTTTGTATCACACAGTACTAGTGCCCAATGAGAAAGCAAGATACACAGTCTTATACACTATCAAGACACGTCAATGAAAATCAGCGATTCGGAAATTTTCAAT
>NW_007534290.1:0-208 GCF_000475195.1 Diaphorina citri
TTTAAGATTTTCCCACCCGGATGGGATTTTATCCTGAACGGTTAAGGTTCGTTCTCGGAACGGGTGGTCTTCTCCTATCCTGTCTGACCTTACCAGTTACAGTTCCCTCTATCAAACCTCTTTTTTTCAAGAGAAGAAAAGTGAGCTGAATACAAACACTGAACTACTGCCTTTACTATTCGCAAGGAGTAACTAGAGAAGTAAATAG
>NW_007534291.1:0-208 GCF_000475195.1 Diaphorina citri
TCCTACTATCCCTTGTGAGACCAGAGAAAGGATCATAAACGAGCTATTTCCTGCCCAGCCAGTAACAGAGTGGAACCGGATCGAGATCGAAAATCTTGATGACATCACAATAGAAGAGGTAGCTGAGGCCGCACTGCGAATCAAACCCAATAAGGCTCCTGGTCCGGACTGTATACCTGCAACCATTATCAAGGAGATGATTCTGGAA
>NW_007534292.1:0-208 GCF_000475195.1 Diaphorina citri
ATGCATGAGTACCTCGGTACTCCCAAACCAATGCATTCTAGAAACTTACAGTTAGTTGACTTTCGGTTGTCTTTTGGTAATCATAAAGTTAATATTGCTTGTGATTTCTATTAAGCCTTAAGCTTCTCACTTCTCGAGCGGAAAGCTCATTGTGCCCTTGCATAAAAATTTCGTGATTTTTTAATCTCTTGTGGAGCGGAAAGCTCAA
>NW_007534293.1:0-208 GCF_000475195.1 Diaphorina citri
AAACAGAGAGACATAACAATGGTAAAAAGTCTGAGAAAGATGGAAATACGATACAGCTTAACACAACAAAGGGAAAAAATGAAACAATAATATGAGAAGGATATAAAAGAAGGAAAATAACAACACAAAGTTTATCCTAATCTGAAAGACAAGAGAAATATCAGAGCAAAACAAAAACAGTGATACAAATCTTGGAATTGGGAACTAA
>NW_007534294.1:0-208 GCF_000475195.1 Diaphorina citri
CATACCGTGAAATAGGAGGTGAAAATGACACATCCACTAATACCCCGTACATTCTATTCTGAGGTATGCAATGTGCTTAGCATTAAGGAATACACCCTGCAATGGGGGCCAGTGTGTCCGTGGGTAGATAGTAGATACCTACCTACATACGTTAATGGACTCATTACCAACTCGAAAGCTACTTTTAGCAATTTAGCCTCTTATGCGT
>NW_007534295.1:0-208 GCF_000475195.1 Diaphorina citri
CCTTCTTGTTTATTGTTTACCAGATGAGCGTCTTGACTACTACACCACCGAGGCAGGTCGAATCGTCTAATGAGTTCAAACTAAAACCAGTTCATCGGGGAAATTGAATACTATACTCAGTTAAGATAACCCTAACCATTATTATCATAAGATCACAAGGAATTAAGGATACAATGGGATGATTGTTGTTAGTTATGTAAGCATGAAC
>NW_007534296.1:0-208 GCF_000475195.1 Diaphorina citri
TAATGAGTTGGTACACAATTCCACAGTTCTTACTCCTATTCAGAAGTTTTCATATTTGAAGTCCTATCTGTCGGGATCAGCACTCAAGTGCATAGAGACTATTACCTTCACACCAGCCAACTATACCCTAGCATACAAGTCACTTCAGGACAGGTATTCCAAGAAGCGTACATTGGCTAGTTCCCTGATGAATAAACTGCTGGAATTT
>NW_007534297.1:0-208 GCF_000475195.1 Diaphorina citri
CCCATGTATACTAATGTATGCGGATGATCTGGTATTGCTGGGTCATAGCAAAATAGACCTGCAGAAGAAAATTAATGTACTTGGAGAATACTGTTTGATGAATGAGCTGGAAGTCAATACTGAAAAGACCAAAATAATAGTGTTCAGAAAAGGTGGTAAATTAGCAAGAACAGACAAATTCTATTATGGCCAAGAACAACTAGATATT
>NW_007534298.1:0-208 GCF_000475195.1 Diaphorina citri
GTGAACGCAGTCTCGTGAGGATGATTGACATAGGTACCAGCAGAAATAGCGAGGTGACAAAAAGAAAAAGCCTGATTATAGGATCTCCGTCAAAATAAGGGAAAGGGTTAGTTTTCTGATACAAGGGTCTGACCCAAACAATAAGAAATCAAGAAACACAATAGGTCACAGATTTTTTCAAGGACTTATTTTCAAGGTCTTTCAAAGG
>NW_007534299.1:0-208 GCF_000475195.1 Diaphorina citri
CGGCAGAAGATCGACAAAGAATCAGGAACATGGTCGTCAACGTTCGACAACGGACATGACACACCAAGAAGAAGAAGAGCTACTAAGATTCCAGCATTAGGATTATCGCCTTCTGAAATCATGATGGGTGGATTAATTAGAACCAAAATCTTAATAAATAATGAGAAACTAAAACCAATTTCAGACCTGGGTAAAGTTCATAATAATT
>NW_007534300.1:0-208 GCF_000475195.1 Diaphorina citri
ATTTTGGTAAGCATTTGATTATGAATGAGATCAGGGCCAGCTGTTGAGGTGAGTTTTAATGATTGGATGGCATGTTCTGATTCGGAGAAGGTTATTTCAGAATTGTACCTAAATCTCTCTTTGATCAGACGAAAAGTTTAAATTATATTCTCCAGTTTGCTCATAGGTTGGATTAGATACTTGAGAAAGATGAACAGCTATTTGTTCG
>NW_007534301.1:0-208 GCF_000475195.1 Diaphorina citri
CGAGAGCATATGTGTGAAGTTAGAAACCAAAAGAAGAAATTATTGAAGCAAGGTTGCCAAACCTCACGCCCGCGCCATAGGCTATGTAAAAATTCAGGGACTTTTTCAGGATGGGTTCGATCCCAACCGAGGCATAGAATTTTATACTCATTTATTTGATAATTTGACCACATAATAATGGAGCTCTAAGGGTTAGGTGGTAGAGAAC
>NW_007534302.1:0-208 GCF_000475195.1 Diaphorina citri
ATTTTTTTCTAACTTTTTGGACTTGGAAAAATTTCTTCCAAAAAATTAACAATTTTGTCCATTCCCATTTTTCTTTACTCCTCTTACCTTTATGAGATAAAGGTAAAGCAACATTGACTTTAGTTAATAACTGGATGGGTGACTGTCCGGTTTTCACCTAATTGTAACAGTTTTGTCCTTGTCCTTGGACCATACCAGGAAAGACCAA
>NW_007534303.1:0-208 GCF_000475195.1 Diaphorina citri
TTTCCGGTTCGTTTTTGTTAAGCTACGCCGAGCAAGACCACTAAATGGATGAGTGACATGAACGGCCATGCCTTAAGCGACGGATTTCGGCTAGGCACTGAACTGATAAACCCGTCCGAAATTCAATCAATAACTGGCCTTTGTGGTAAGTAATCGAACGAAATTGTTCCATTCTTAATTACTTCACATATTTTTAGGCCAAAGCGTA
>NW_007534304.1:0-208 GCF_000475195.1 Diaphorina citri
GTTATATCAAGAGAAGAGATAGTCGTGAGTTGTATGACTATAATCTAAAACAGGGCAAAACACTGAAGGAAAAATCAGAAGCTATCAATGCCCTTATCTATAAAACCAAGGACACGTAAGTACCTAAATGTGTTATGTGAAATAAGTAAATTCCATTTGATTTGTGCCAAATTCACATATTAGTGTACTTAGTAAAACACTCATGACC
>NW_007534305.1:0-208 GCF_000475195.1 Diaphorina citri
TATGTGACGCGACGCCAAGATAGTCAATAATGTATGGCAACATGGCAGAAATGACATAATTAAAGGCTGTCTCATGGCATGATGAATGCCAGACGCTGATGAATAATTACACACCGCTGCTTTGGTGACGTGTGGTAATTAATGGATCAGGTTTAACGGCAAAGTAATATGCTGGAACATAGCAAAACATGAGTGTATAACATTGCAA
>NW_007534306.1:0-208 GCF_000475195.1 Diaphorina citri
CTGAAATTCTTCAACTCTCGCAAACGCGAACACCCGGACGCCAAAAGTTCGACCGAACATGAGTGGAAGAGGCAGAGAATCAAAGATCAAGTGCACCACAGCAAGACCGAGGCTCCCGGCTGCGACTCTGACCCCCGTATGTATGAAATCTAAAGATAAACTTAAGTTTAACTTAAGTTGAAAATCTTGCCAAATTTCATGAAATCTA
>NW_007534307.1:0-208 GCF_000475195.1 Diaphorina citri
AATACACTACACACTACACATGGAGTACAATAATGAAGGAAGGAAAGAAGAGAGGAAGAAAGAATTGAAGGAAAGGAAGGAAGAAGAGAAAGGAAAGGAAGAAGAGAAGTAGGGGAGGAAGAAAGGAAGTAGTACGTAATGAAGAGCTAGCAAGAAGTATTTGAAGCGGAATCATTGAGATGTGAGAGAAGTTAGCACAATGTGAAAG
>NW_007534308.1:0-208 GCF_000475195.1 Diaphorina citri
CTTCTTCATTTTATTTTTGTTTTCAATATTCCTTAATTCATTAGGGATTGAATTTAGCAATTTTGGTACTTGAAACTTGATTGTTGTTCGTCCATAATTGTTTCGGTTTTCTGGTGTTGTGTAATATACTTATATGTCTGGTATTATATGGTGTTTCTTGAACTTCTCTGTGTATTTCTTCATAATAGTGTTTTGTTATCATTATAAA
>NW_007534309.1:0-208 GCF_000475195.1 Diaphorina citri
GTCATTTATGTTGTTCTCTATGTCTTGCTTAACTTTAATATTTTTTACATTTTGTAATAATCTTATATTTCTGTTCATAAATAATCTAGGTATTGTTCTTATCTTATTTTAGTCATAAGTACATTTTCGCTTATATCTTACCCAGGTCGTCTTTGCATGTAAGTTGCATTACCTTGGAATTTGCACTTTTTTTGAGAAGAATTTTCCC
>NW_007534310.1:0-208 GCF_000475195.1 Diaphorina citri
AAGAAATTCATACGCCACACTCCAAAGAACATTAGAGAAACATGTAAGGTTGAAGCCAAGCATATAATTTGGCCACACCTATATCAACTTGACTGCCATCAGCAAAGATGACATCATACCACGTACGATTCAGATCCCCAAAGATAGGAATAAATGAGACATTGAGATGGAATCTACAAGAACGAACTACAAGCAAGGAAAACAGTCT
>NW_007534311.1:0-208 GCF_000475195.1 Diaphorina citri
TAGTTGTGTTATCTTTTCCTTCAGCATCAAGATCCATGGGGTTCACAGAATGTGTTGTTAAGTGTGGTTCATTTTTCCATTTTTCTTGTTGTACAGAGTTTTCAATTACGTTAGTCCTGGGAGGTCCAGCTTGTTTTTCACCACCTGTGTTTGGAGGACCATCTTCTTTGCCTCCCATTGTACTACTTGGAATACTATTGTCAATGAT
>NW_007534312.1:0-208 GCF_000475195.1 Diaphorina citri
GTATAAGATTGAGCTCGATCCGTCAACCAGGGCCGGAGTTATGGCCTATTCAATTTTTCATATTTCCATGTTCATCTGGCAATAGGGGAAGTACCAAAAATGGGAAATTCATATGGATTGGTGATTTGTACTTCAAATAGGTTCGACTAATGGGTCATATTGAAATTCAGACCCAAAAATGAAATTTAGACTTTCGGCCCTAAGGCCT
>NW_007534313.1:0-208 GCF_000475195.1 Diaphorina citri
TTGACCGCTTTTTGGCGGTTTTCAGCTATATCGACTAAACGGTTAGAGATATTGTAAATGTTACAACAGAACACCCAATTAAGCACCATTCAATAGGATAAGGAAAGTCGTGTGATGTTCACACCAGATTTTTTTTGTTCACAAAATCATGAATAAATAATGATTAATTAATATCGGGATAAATCAACAATGGAGCAGGATAAACACA
>NW_007534314.1:0-208 GCF_000475195.1 Diaphorina citri
TGTACACATTTGAAGTTTAACATATCATTTCCATGCGATTGATCATTCGTATGATTTGTGTACCTGCTCATATTACTGTCTACACCACAATTATAATTTAGACGATTTGAAATCGCCAGTAAAACCAAGTATGAGCTGGTTTTGTATAGGTACTAATTACTCACGTATGCCTTCCTACTAAGTTAGTTTTACCTCTAGGTGAACTAAT
>NW_007534315.1:0-208 GCF_000475195.1 Diaphorina citri
TATCAAGGGATTCCATGTAAATGCAAGGGAATAGACCATAGGGGAAGAAGAAGATCACATCAGTAGGTATTGAGAGTATAGTCAGTACATAGTTACCTACCTAATGATTATTTTTTACTTTTTTTTTTTCAAGAGATTTGATAGTAGGAACTGTAACTGCAGATGAGACATCGCGAAATGGAAGAGAGAAGGAAGACAGGATAAGAGA
>NW_007534316.1:0-208 GCF_000475195.1 Diaphorina citri
ATAACCCCGGGCAAACTCAGGCGTGAAGAATGCTTGTTGATACTTGGCAATACCTCCCATGACATTCGCATCAATCGTGCCTTGTAGCCGCATACTGAGGGGGTTGATGTTTCGCTTCGGATCACTTACGTACTGAGAGATCAGTGCCTTCACATCTTTGTTCACATTGTCTATTGTTTCACATGCAAACTGGATGGGTGCGACTTCT
>NW_007534317.1:0-208 GCF_000475195.1 Diaphorina citri
CCATAGTAACGTAACACACTTCTGTCGTGGCTTTGATCCGGTTTTTGTACTCCGATGTTATCTAGGACATTTCGAATATACAGCGTGTTCCAATGACGATTTCATCAGCAAAAAATTCTCGTTTTTTGAAGAAGAAGTTTTAGACAAAGTCCCCTTAGGATGTGGTCTACAGTTACTTACTTACTGCCAGGTTCTGACAGGTCGCGAA
>NW_007534318.1:0-208 GCF_000475195.1 Diaphorina citri
TGCCTCTAATCTCTTCTGTACAACTTCCACTGGAGTAAATCATTCCTCCTAAATATTTAAATTTGTTTACTTGTTCCAGTTTTTCTCCTTCTAGTGTTATATTCAAGCTTTCTTCTATATTTCCCATCATCATTACTTTTGTCTTTCCAACGTTGATCTTCATCCCATACCTTTTCCCTGCTTCACATATACTTTCAACCATTGTTTT
>NW_007534319.1:0-208 GCF_000475195.1 Diaphorina citri
CAAGTCCTCAGACCAAGTTTTCTATCAGTCGTTCTGATCTTATTGATATGTTCCTCTCGGTAGGGTGTCAAGACATGAGTCCACATCTTCAACAGACATTGCACTGGTCGTAACAATAAACACTGGCGTTGGGAAGTGCAATAAAAAGTTTAATGGTTACATTACACGTCCACACACACTTCACATGTTGCAAATCTAGTTGGAAGAA
>NW_007534320.1:0-208 GCF_000475195.1 Diaphorina citri
GAGCTGAACCCTCCTCGTCTAAAACTTTAGCAGAATAGCTGAAGTTTGTGTCGACTGAGGAGGGAACAGCTCAGGTCAATGGCAATTCATTCTTTCATAGATCTTCTTTCTTCTTATGACAATTGCTTCCTGTTCCTTTCGAGCTTTAAGCTTCAAGTATGTGGATGATCTTCTCCAGTTTTTCAAGCATTTTTGATTTCCATTATGG
>NW_007534321.1:0-208 GCF_000475195.1 Diaphorina citri
CTTACATCGGGTCTTGACGATCTTAAGTCGCAACGACTGTTTTGAGACCCACATGAGGAATTGAGTCTGAAGGAGAATACACGAGAGAAGGAGGGTCCAAATTTTCCAGTTGAAGGGCTCAAACAGGTTCCGCCAATTAGTCTGGAATTTCTTCGGCTTGGGGAAGAGGAACTTGGGACATACGGCAGACCAGAACACCGACATGTCG
>NW_007534322.1:0-208 GCF_000475195.1 Diaphorina citri
CTTGAACTTGCAGTCAAATTTATGATTCGACATTGAGCGCCAAGTGGTATTACACCGAAATTGACTAGCTCTAGGTGCGAATTTAAATGCAGTCCGAAACTTATACAGGATGTTTATTTTATTTGACATTTTGGTCTGACATCATCAAACCGTGGTCATTTTGTGTGCCGAAAAAAATACTTTTTGTCTGTTAGCTAGAAGGAAAAAA
>NW_007534323.1:0-208 GCF_000475195.1 Diaphorina citri
TTTTATATCAGTACTTTTTTGTGGAGGGTAACTCTTGACGTTAATTTTTTAACACGAAGTGTTTTTTTGGGGGGATAGTTCAATACGAGATACAAAATCGTCAAAACTGATGACCATTAAAACAAAGAGGGCCAGCTTAGTTGGTAGTGCGTCTGCCTTGTAAGCGCTAGGCCGCGGGTTCGATTCCCGCCCGGGGCGGATTTTATCC
>NW_007534324.1:0-208 GCF_000475195.1 Diaphorina citri
CTTGGTTCACTTATTTCTTTCTCTCTTCTTCGCTTTATCCCTTCCTCTTTGTCCAAACTTTAACCTCTCTTTCTCTCTCTCTCCCTCTCTCCTTTGCTATAGGTACCCTGTTCCTCCTCTTTCTCTCTCTCTCTGTCTCTTTTCCTTCCCCTCTCAATCTTTCCCTAGGTATACCTCTTTCTCCCTATCTCTCTCTCTCTCTCTCTCT
>NW_007534325.1:0-208 GCF_000475195.1 Diaphorina citri
TGGGGTAGTTTCAGTTACTCAAACATGTCGATATTTTGATGTATTCCTATGTAAAATGTCTTGAAAAAGTCAAATTTGAAGTCAAAAATGCCATTAAAGGCCGTCTTGACCGTCAAAAGCCAAAAAATCAATCCGAAAATGTTGCGTTGGAAACGGTGATCTGGCAACCCTGCTGACGTCACAGGGGTCATCCAAAAAGTAAACTCCA
>NW_007534326.1:0-208 GCF_000475195.1 Diaphorina citri
CCACTATTATCATAGGATAGGTGAGTGTATTGTTTGTGTTGGTCTATGTCTCTATGTATTGGATATCCACTACATTCTGATATACATCCACTAGGAATCATTACAACTTCAACTTGGAACTGCTCGCCCTCCACTATTATCATAGGATAGGTGAGTGTATTGTTTGTGTTGGTCTATATCTCTATGTATTGGATATCCACTACATTCT
>NW_007534327.1:0-208 GCF_000475195.1 Diaphorina citri
AGTTGAATAACTTTTTTTCTACTTGTCGTAGAAAGAAACGGTTTTCATTTTTGAAATTTGCACAAAATTTTACATCTATAACAATCATAATAATATGCAAAAAATACAAACTTACCTATTTTTAGGAGTAATTCTCTCCAAAGTTTCAGTTTTTGAGATTTTTTGACCAACTTTCCGCTTGAATAACTCGAAACTTTTCCCCCATAGA
>NW_007534328.1:0-208 GCF_000475195.1 Diaphorina citri
AAGGAGACTCTTTCCCTATTCATTTATTTAATTATCCTGAAAGTACGAGTATTTACTTCCAAAGACACAAACTCTACAGAACGATCAAACACATCACAGTTAATATTAGCTGTGCTTATCGTGACGAGGGAGTGAGAGTAAAAGAAGACGATGAATCATTCTGATCACTCATCAGAAAATCCTTGCTGCAAACTTTACCAACGCCTGT